>NW_024062506.1:0-7500 GCF_006381635.1 Hibiscus syriacus
TGTCCGCATGCATGAAACTAACTACTGATTCTATATGCAGATTCATAAATAATAAAAACAAAAACTAAAAAAGCTTATTGTGGTGGACTGGCTTGACTAGACGCCCTCGTTCGGCGTCGTTTTAGAGGAGAGGGACTCTCTGATCCCGAGTCTACTGCTGTTGGTTGAGAAGGAGACGGATGAAGTATACGGCCTACGGTTCTCTTGTAGCGCTTCTTGCTATTTGAGGCTCGTGTTGGAGTGGATTGCTCGATCGTAAGAGTTGGTTGTTCTGGGACTGGTGGTGGACTAGGGACTGGTGGTGGGGCTGATTGAACTGGTGAGGGAATAGTATCATGCTTGGGCTGCTTCGTGCTGGTGTGAAATCTTTGTCGGTGAAGAATTGGGGTGGGGAATCATCATTGCTCTCGATGGTAGAGAAAGATGAGGAGCTGAGGAACTCTTCAGTGTCGTCGTGGCCTTCTTCTGGTACGGGTGAGACATGGGTTTCTAATGATGGCTCATCGGTGGGCACTTCTGGTGGAACTTCTGGAGGGACATATGATGTCCAGGCATGAAATGTATTGTCGCCTGCCTTGTAATTGAGAATAATGCTGAGGAAGGAAGCAAGTCTGATCAGTGTGGTCAGGAGCAACTCCTTGATGAATGCGTTGAGTTGCATGTCCCTTTCCTTGACATACTCGAAGTAAATTTCCATGTGGTCCTCCAAGCATCCGATCTTTTCACGTGTTTCCTGAGTGTGAGTGGCCACAACAGCCATTCTAGCCGTGACCACCGATTTTGTTCCCCGCTCCAAACCTTCCTTTAGGTCATCATCATTGAAACTCATCAACTCGGGACCTTTTTCTTTGTAATACCCTCATTAGGTTTGATGAAATCTTCGAATGGTTCCTCAGGCACTTTTTTCTTCCAGTAAAGCGCGGTTATAAGGTTTGAAAATAGTAGGTTACACCGATTCCTCTTGGCACAATCATGGATATGCTCGAAGATGATTTCCCCAACGTCAATCTTCTGCCCGTATATGATTGTGTACAAGAGCATCAGTCTCTTTATGAGGACAGTGGTGTTATGGGATTCTGGCAACAGTTTGCCTTTGAGAAAATGGTTCCACAACTTCACATGCAATTTTAGTGCTCGTCGATCTACTCTTTTTCGTGTTGGAGCACTTCCTTCGAACTTTCCCACCCAAAGCAGAGGTCTTCCAGAACTCCGTCGTACGTTTCCTGATCTGCCTTGGCCATGAATCATATGTGACTGTTTTGCTCCTCCATTTTCCCCAACTTAAAGTATTTGTTGAATGTAGAGGGAGAGAAGCAAATGAGTTTTCCTCGAATATATACTATGTGGTTGGAGGGGTCTTCAAGGTGGGCATAGAATTCCCGTACCATCGCCAGTGCTACAACTTTGGGATTGCAAGCAAACTTCTCCTAGTTGTGTTTCTTTATCACGTCCATCACCTCCAGTCCAAACGGTTCCTCGTCGTCAGATGGAAAGATGAACTCGTCTTCTAAATAGACTTGTCGTTTCTAAAAGTTTTTGAAGCGTGCTTCTGCTTCAGCACTGTTGAAGCGTTCAAAACTCTCTGTTGGGGTTGGGGCTTTCCTTGTTCTTACCATTGTGTTTGACTGAAATTTGTGGTGACGATAGGGAGAGATTTGTTGAGAGAAAGAAGATATTTTTTTGTTTGTAGAAAAAGAGGGAAGCACGGTGAAGAAGATGAGGGTGGGTAGTTTTTCTTGGAAAGTGATGGGTGGTTTAGGGGTATTTTCGTCTTTTCACGGTGGGGAAAAGATTTCTCATTAAATGAGAAATATATGATTAGACATAAAGGGGGAGAAAAGATTTATTTCCCTCTTTATTCTGCTTCCAAAACCTTGTACCCTAGTTCGTCCTTTTTCTTTTCCATGCATGCTTCAACTCCCCATGCTGCTACGTGTTTCGAGCTTGCCTGCATAAAAAAATTAAAATTAATGAAATATGAAAATAACTTAACTTAGTTATGTACAAAATTTAGATTTTCGTTGCCTAGGGAACTAATATTTGCTCAATTAAGTAATAGATTCTTGGGCATCATGTGCCAACAATGTCGGTTTGTCGCGCATGACTGGAGCTCCTTTGTAGTCCTTGAGTATCTGCCCGTTCACCTTGAAGATGGAACCATCGTTTTGGTTTTGGATTTAAATAGCTCCACTGTCATAGACTTGGTGAACGATAAACGATCCTAACCAACGTGATTTTAGCTTGCCTGGGAATAACTTAAGGCGTGAATTGTAAAGCAGTACTTGTTGTCCAGAATAAAATTGCCTTGGCAATATTTTTCTGTCGTGCCATCATTTTGTTTTCTCTTTGTAAAGGCGGGCATTCTCGTATGTGTGTACTCTGAATTTATCCATTTTGTTCAATTCCAAGAGTCTTCTTTCTCCAGCAAGCTGAGCGTCCATGTTTATCTTTTTGATGGCCCCCAATTGGCTTTATGTTCAAGTTAGACCGGTAGATGACATTCCTTTCCATAGACCAATTTGAACGGGGACATTCCCAGCGGTGTCTTGAATGTTGTGCGATAAGCCCATAGTGCTTCATCTAGCATTAGTGACCAGTCCTTTCTACTTGGATTGACCACGTTTTCAAGGATTGCTTGATTTCCCGTTAGACACTTCAGCTTTTCCATTCGTCTGAGGGTAATACGCCATAACGATCCTATTTCGTACTCCATATCTTTTTAGTGCCTTGGCAATCAATTTATTTCCAAAATATGTGCCTTCATCGCTAATGATAACTCGTGGTGTTCCAAACCGGTTGAATATATTTTTCTGCAAAAAAATTAAAACTGTCTTGGAATCATTCTTAGGAGTTGCAATGGCTTCAACCCATTTTGATACTAATCTACTGCCAAGAGAATGTACAAATCTTCGTACGATGTGGGAAAGGGTCCCATGAAATCTATTCCCCAGACGTCGAAGATTTCAATTTCCAAAATATTTTTTCCATGGCATCTCATGTCGTTTCAAGATATTTCCTGTTCGTTGGAATCTATCACATGACTTGTAGAATTTATGTGCATCTTTGAACAGGGTTGGCCTGTAAAATTCGGACTGAAGCACTTTTGCTGCTGTTCTCATCCCACCAAAATGTCTTCCATATGGTGATGAGTGGCATTGGTGTAGAATATCTTGATCCTCTTCTTCTGGAATGCATCTTCGGATTATTTGGTCTCCACATTGCTTGAATATAAACAGTTCATCCCAGTAGTAATGTCACACATCATGTCGAAATTTCTGTCTGCCCTGGCTAGATAACTTAAGAGGAACAATACCACTAACAAGAAAATTAACAATGTCAGCATACCACAACACAGCCGTGACAAATAATATTTTCTCATCGGGGAAATCCTCTTTAATTTCTGTGATGTCAGGACAATTAGGTTTATTATCTAGCCTAGACAAATGGTCTGCCACTTGATTTTCTTTACCTTTTCTGTCCTTGATCTCTAAATCAAATTCTTTCAATAGTAATATCCATCGAATTAGTCTAGGCTTTGCATTTTTTTTATTCATCAAATATTTAATGACAGAGTGATCTGTGTGCAAAATTGCCTTAGTGCCTATTAGGTATGGCCTAAACTTATCAAATGCAAATACTACTGCTAAGAGTTCTTTTTCAGTGGTGGTATAGCTTACTTGTGCATCATTAAGGGTTCGGCTTGCATAATATATGACATGAAAGATTTTACTTTTTCGTTGTCCTAGCACTGCTACGACTGTATAGTCACTAGATTCACACATTAGTTCAAATGGTTTGTTCTAGTCTGGTGGGACAATGATTGGTGTTGTCGAAAACTTTTTCTTCAAATCGTGAATGCATTTAAATAATTATTAGTAATTTCAAATGGATGATTTTGTTGAAGCAAAAGACATAAGGGTCTAGAGATTTGAGAAAAATCTTTTATGAACCGCCTGTAGAAGCCTGTATGTCCAAGGAAACTGCGTACACCTCGCACGTTGTTGGGTGGGGGATGATTTGTGATTGCATCCACCTTGGCTTTATCAACTTCAATGCCTTGACAAGAAATTTTGTGACCTAGTACTATTCCTTCAGTTACCATAAAATGACATTTTTCCCAATTTAGCACCAGGTTGACTTCTTCACATCTTTTCAACACCTTGGATAAATTACCGAGAGAACGGTCAAAATCATCACCCGAGATAGAGAAATCGTCCATAAATATTTCCATGCATTCTTTCATAATATCTGAAAAGATTACCATCATGCATCTTTGGAATGTAGCTGGAGCGTTACACAGTCCAAATGGCATTCGTCGAAATGTATATGTACCATACAGGCACATGAAAGTTGTTTTTTCTTGGTCCTCGGGTGCTATGGCAATTTGGTTATATCCCGAGTATCCATCGAGGAAGCAGTAGAATGCTTTTCCCGCTAATCTATCCAATATTTGATCGATAAAAGGGAGGGGAAAATGATCCTTCTTTGTGGCTTTGTCGAGCTTCTTGTAGTCCATGCATATGCACCATTCTGTGACTATTCTCGTGGTAAGGAGCTCATCATGTTCACTTTTAATCACGGTCACACCACCGTTCTTTGGTACACACTGCACTGGGTTCACCCTTGAGCTATCGGATATAGGATAAATTATTCATGCATCCAGCCATTTTATTATTTCTTTCATGACTACCTTCTTCATGATTGGGTTGAGCCATCTTTGAGGTTCCATTGAAGTGTTGTGGCAATCTTTTAGATTGATTTTATGCATGCATATGGTCAGACTGCTTCCCTTCAAGTCTAACATCGTCCATCTTATAGCTTTCTTGTGCTGTGACAAGACATTCAACAAACTATTCTCCTGTTCGGAGGTTAGGTTAGCAGAAATTATCACTGGTAGGGTTTCATCAGTTCCTAGATAAGCATATTTCAAATGTGATGGCAAAGTTTTAAGTTTCAGTTTCGGTGCATGTTGCGAAGATGAATCTTGACACTTAACTTCATCATAATCTAAGGGTTCAAATTTCATACCTGATCTATTATTAAGAAGTCTCAATTGGTCCCTTATCTTTGATTCGTATTTTGCATTGACCTCGTTATCAGGGTGTTCAGTGTTCAAATTTTCATTGTCAGGGCCATGATTGTCAGAATTGCATTCTGAAAATAATTCGTCTCGGCCAAAGTTTTCTACTCCATGCATCTCGGTTGGAGGGTCTTGGTACAAAGGGTTGTATTCATCGAGCCTTAGGGATTCACCTCATCCAAGGATTACCTTTTCTTCAATCTCATTAATGCATTAAAATTCCTCTAAATTGTCCACGTATTTCATAGAGTTGAATAAATTGATCGTGATGCTTTGCTTGCCTACTCTAATGGTGAATTTTACTTTTTCACAATCGATGAGGATTCTCCTGGTGTCTAAGAAGGCGCGACCCAGAATGATTGGTGCTCTTTCATCGGCTTTGCAATCCAGGATGAGAAAATCAACTGGAAATACAAATTTGTCTACCTTCACTAAGACGTCTTCTATTCTATCGTTGGGTCGCACATAAGACCGATCAGCCAGCTGTACGATGACTGAGGTGGGTTGGGCGTGATATCCCTCGAGTTTCATAAATATGGATTTTGGTATCAAGTTTACACTTGATCCCAAATCAAAAAGATCTCACCCTATGAAGTCATTATTAATGGAACATGGTATTTTAAAGCTTTCAGGATCTTTTTACTTTGGTGGGAGTTTGCTTACTGCAGAACAGATTTCTGTTGCCATGGCGACATGTTTTACATTCCGTTTCTTTGTAACTATGTCCTTAAGAAACTTGGCATAGAAAGACATTTGCTCGATTGCATCCAGTAAGGGCACATTAATACACAACTGATCCAGAACATCAACAAATTTTTTGAACTGGATGTCATCATCATGCTTCTTCAACCGTTGAGGGAATGGTGGTGGAGGCTTCACATCGACTGTTGATGGGGCTGAGAAATCACTGGCCTTGACCATAAATTTCTTACTATCCTGTTGATGTTTTTCTGAGCCTTCACTTCTTTCCTTTTCTTTGGTAAATTCTTCTCGTCCAACATCATCAGATTGATCATCCGATTGTGTTACACCTTGGCGAGAATTGTTCAGGTGACCTCCCCCAAACTTGTCATCTTGGTTGACTTGTTTTCCACTCCTTAGTGTGAGTATATTGCATTGCTCCATCCCATGATGCTTAGTAACTTCAATATCACTATGTAGATTTCCATGAGGGCGAGAATGTAATGTCGTAGCAATTTCTCCCACTTGATTCTCCAACGCTCTAAGAGATGAACTACGGCTTTGCAAAAGTGTTGCTTGACTTTGTAACAGATTTCCTTGATTTTTAATTGTTGTTGAATGTTCTTGCATCAAGGTCTTTATGGAAGCCATGAAATCTTTTGTCGAGGCCATGAATTCCTAGAATGATAACTCCAACGAGTTAGTATTCGGATTATTATTAGAGGAAGAAGCTATACCTTTATTATTTTTCCAGGGCTGCTGATGATGTTGATTCTAAAAATGTTGATGATAAGAATAATTTTGTTGTGGCCTATAATTTGCGGCTTGATTGCTGCTTCTTCCTTGATTATTCCATGAAATATTTGGGTGCTGTCTCCAACCAGGATTGTACGTGTTCAAATAAGGGTTATTGTTGTTTCGATTGTAGTTGTCCATAAAATTGGTTGAATCATGGTTTTCTAGACATTCTCTCTCATGATGGTTGCCATGACAGAATAGGCACATTGACTTCTCTTACCTCATTAGGACGTTGCAAAATTTTCAACATATTGGTTAAGGCCGAAAGTTGAGTTGCTACTGAATCTTTACCCTCTAATTCATATGCTCCTGATGTTTTTCTGCCAGCTCCCAATCTTGCACTTGGAAATTGGTAATCTTTATTTGCAATCCTGTCGAGGATGTTAAAAGCTTCCTCAGGTGATTTGTCTAGTAAGGTGTCATTTGCTGAGGCATCTAGCATCATTCAAGTTGGTGCATTAACTCCATTATAAAACATCACTACTTGTGTCCAATCATGAAATCCATGGTTAACACATTTACGAAGTTGACTTTTATACTTATCCCAACATTCGTACATTGATTCATCATCTCCTTGGTGAAAACTAGCAATGTCATTCCGAAGCTGTGTATTCATATTGGGCGGATTATATCAGAGTAGAAAACTCTTGAATAAATCTGCCCATGAGTCCATTGAACCAGAAGGCACTCCATTGAGCCAAGCTATTGCTCTATCGCGTAAGGAATAAGGAAAAAGTTTCAGTTTGATCATATCTTCTTGTACTCTTTGTTGTTGAAATGAATCACATACTTCAAAGAAAACACGAACATGTTGCCTAGCATCCTCATTGGGTGTACCACCAAATTTTCCAATAGAATTCAGCATATTGAACATCACCGCTTTAAGCTTGAAATGAGTGGCTTGTATTTCAGGTGCCACTATGCCTGGATTTAGAAATTGA
>NW_024062506.1:12500-35000 GCF_006381635.1 Hibiscus syriacus
TGCCGGATAGAGTTGTGAGTTGGGTGCGGGGGCCTCAGTCACCATCAGTAACCCCCGACGGGTGCCTTTGTAACCCCATGCCATGTGTGTGAGAGTGTCGCACAGAGCCGAGAATTGGGTGCGGGGGCCTCGATCACCATCAGTAACCCTCGACGTCTGCCTCAAAATCCCCAGGCCATTCGTGTAGGAGTGCCGCACAGAACCGAGCGATGGGTGTGGGAGCCTCGCACAGCGTCAGGTGGGGCGCACGGCCCCTTGGTGCGTGGGGAAGGAATTATCCGCATTTCAAACATATCAATGTCTACTGCTAGCATTTTGCCTAAGTTTTTTTAGCTCTTTAGGGGATGGTTCTTGAGGCCCCGACAGATCCCTTGGGGTTATGACTGCAACATGACCCGACGCTACCCACAGCCCCATACCAGCCACCGGAGCGCCCCACCATCGGTAAGGTTTTCGGTGGTGCTTCGACGACGCTCCGGCGATGTTCCGGCGAGACATAATCGAAGCTTCGATAAGGTCCGAATGATGGAAAATGCCCTTCCCCCATGGAAATGGATAATTCGAAAAGCACTAGTGCTCCAAGAGTTTAAATTGATGGATGGCCTCTATGAATAGTGGGAAACTACGGACATTAGTTTCGGTCTAAAACCGGGATAATTCTCGGACGATGGAAAATGACCCTCCCCTTCCCCATTGAAATGGGGAATTCTGAAAGCGGTAATGCCCCGGCCGAGACTTCGATGGATATCCTCGATGAAGGGTGAAACGAATGAACAATACTTGTGGGTACGCACTTGGATGCGGGAGCCATGCACGTCATGGCCATAAAAAAGGCCATTGGGTTACCACAAGAAGGGCGATGGAGAAAGTGACATCGTTTCAAACATTTCAATGTGATGTGATCCTGTCTAGCACTAACTTTCTGCATGACATACACTCATCATTGAAAATCCATCAAGCTCAATATAAGGGAGTTCTACCTTACTTTATATTATATTTACTCATTTATGCTCTATATATTATTATGAGCATACATTTTCATATTAGACTATGCTTGAATTATCATAACATGTGCATTCATTTATTATGTGCTATGGTTTGCATCATTGATTGATATTCATGCATATAATCTATTGTTGTAATAATAATATTCATTCATTATCATATGATGCATGAATTATTATTATAACCTATAGTTCACATCTTTATAATATGCATATTCTTATTACTTTATAATCATTCATATACTTAGCTGATATTATGCTTTCTTTTGTAGATGCATGTTCGACCACATGATGGGAGCTGACTTAAAGCTAAAATTAGAGTCCAAGAGCTATGGACTAGGACAACTCCGGGACAGCTCAAGAACATTTTGGGACAAAGTTGCCAGCTGACCCCCGAGCTCATAGCTGACTTGACTTTATTTTTGAGCTGGATTTTTGAGCTAGCTAGAGACCTCAATTCAGCTGGAGAGTTACACCATCATCTTCACCACACATAGCACTACAAATATGGTCTAGGTCGAAATTTTATGAATTCGTACCTTTTCGCGAAGATTTGCAAATCCGAGAAGTGCCCTTTCACAAGGAGTTGTACTAAGACTCATCTTCATGCATTTCATCTATGGCCAGCTCATCTTCAGCTCAAACACATGGGAAGTAGCTCAAATGATGAAAGGATGCTTCACACAAATGTGCCCTTTCATAATTAGTTGCTTCCCCATTGATGAAATGACACCTAGACGTTATATGGATGCCAACTCACACAAAGTTGCTGCTCATTTTCATACCAAGGAGAAGCCACACCATATGTTCCCTATGTCGCCCATGTGAGTGCCTCATGACCAGCCCATCCATGTGCCATGCGTGTGGATGAAATGGGTGCCAAAAATAAAGAGGCCTATCTCTATTCAGCCAAAGCATCACCTTGCTTCAAGTTGGCACCAAGATGAAGAGACAAGGGAACCATTCGGCCAAAGACATCTCCCCTCGTCCAAGCATCATTTATTTTCAATTAAGACATGTATTTTGCCGAATGGACATCTAGTTATTCGGCCAAAACTATGCAAGCCTATAAATAGGGCTTTGACATTTCATTTGTACTTAACCCTTTTGATAAATTAAACTATTGTGAGATTATTCTCTCTTTAAGTTCTTTTTAGAACTATATCGATTAAGCAAGCTTTCATAGTTTGTGGCGTCAAACCCCTTTCATTGATACTTCTGGTTCCTAGTTTATATAACTAGTGGGTAAAAGTCCTTGCTACCATCCCTTGTAAAACTTATAAGAAACGGGTCTTTTCTCCTTTATAGCATTGGTTCCTTCTTAGTTTTATAAGATACTATCTATTTCCATCACCATCTTTCCATCCCCATCCTCCATCATCATTCATGCCCATATCATAAATCTTTCCATTAAATCATCCTTCATCCATTAATAAGGCATATTTCTTCACCACCATTAGAGGCTGAAGTTAACATCACTTTAAGGAGATTTATTCAACACTTCCGCAAACATATTTGAAAACATTCTTTCACTTTCAATCCTTTCCATTTCCATTTCCTTTCTTAGTTATCCATTTATTTAACAACTTATTGCTTATGCAGATTACTTCCAATTCAACGTGTAGCATTTGGTGTCTCTCCTAGATCGGGAAATAACAAGGTTGCCAACTTCTCCATTATTGAAGAAGCTTGGTTAGCCTTACATCAAGCGGTAATCAGAGCTTTGGTGGATTGACAGGAAGTGCTACAACAAAAAAAGCAACAAGAAAGAAAAAAACAAAACAAAAAGAAAAGAAAAAAGACTCCTACATCAAATTTGGAGTGCAAGGGAAAGAAAATAAAAGAATAATCAAAAGCAAAAAAAAAGTGAAGCAAAGTTGCAAAATACATTCAAAGAGAATCACATTACAATCTGCCCTAACATCAAACTTGAAGGAGGTATCCTTGTTGTTTCTTGTGAAGGAAGATAGTAAGTGTTGCAACTTGAGTTGTAAATTATCTTCATTTTCTCTTTATTTCATTTCCTTTTCTTTCATCTTTTCTTATCTACTACCTTATCATTTCTTAATCATTATTTCCTACCTTTATTGTTTCTATACCATAACCATTTTTTTAAGCCGACGTACAAACTAAGAAACTTGCTCAATCTTGAGTTTGTTCTTTAAAAGGATACACAAGAGAGAATCGAGTGGAAAAAGGCATACGAGAGGGTGAGATTAGAAGGGGGATCAGAAAAAGCCAAGAATCTATCCCCGAGTGCAAACACGAGTGCTTGAGTGGAGTGACATCGCAAATTTTTTTGGAGTAACCGTGAGGTTTTGTTGTGTTAAATTTGGTAAGCTCCTATTTTTCACATTTCAATTTGTTTCACTAACAATGTTACTTGATCTTTCCTCTTTGCAAGCAATGGAGAACATTCAGCAAAGGGAGAATACATTTCATACTCGTTGCCATGTAAATGGTAAAGTGTGTCTTGTAGATATTGACGGAGGATGTTGTACAAACATTGCAAGCACATACATGGTGAACAAATTGGGGCTTTCAACGATTAAACATTCCAGCCCATATAAATTGAAATGGTTGAACGATGAGGAAGAATTGACAGTCACTGAACAAGTACTTGTGCTATTCTCAATCGGAAGATACAAAGACAAGATTCTATGTGATGTGGTGCCTATGAGTACGAGTCATTTACTTTGGGGAAGGCCATGGCAATTTGATAAACGGGATGTCTATGATGGATTAACAAATCAGTACTCAATCATCCACAATGAAAGAAAATTCATTTTGACTCCATTATCTCCTATCCGATTGAGTGAAGATCAAACTCATTTGAAAATGAGAATTGAAGCAATGAAAAAGAAACTTAAAGATAATGCAACTAAAGGAGAACGTTTCGAGGAAGATTCAAATGAAGAAAAGCTTTTTGAAGTTGAACAAAAGAGAGTGGATGTAGAAAACATTGGAGTTGAAAATGAGAAGAATGAATTTGGAGAAAAAGAGGAGAGTGAAGAACAAATTTTATCTCACCTTTCTTCTCGTATCCTTCATTTTGTTTTGCAGGACCATTCAAGGGACATATCTTTTCAAGGAGATAAATCAAGAATCATGGCTTTTGGAGGACTAAAAGATGTGACTTTTGGTGATCCACAAAACATGTCTCTTGATATTTCAAAGGAAGTGTCACTTGAAATGCCAAGAGTAACAACCGTTGACATTCCAAATACACTGCATATATTGAAGGAAATTCAACAACCAGTGGAGTTCTCCATCATTAAGAAACCAACTCCCATTAAACATCCACCTTGGTTTGATATTTCCATTCATTTTGTTTATAATTTCTCATATTCTAACATTGATTTAATTTGCAGGAAATCAATTCATATACATGGGATTATCCTACCCAACGTTGATGCATCAAGCATGAAGGATGATTCAAATGACACAACTTGTAAAATGGAGGAACAAAGAGGCATGATCCGTGGAATCTTAAGAGAAATATCTTTTCAAGTGCCAAAAGCTATAACTTTTAATTCAATGGACATGATTTTTGAAGAACTAAACAATATGTCTTTTGGGGCACCAAGAGATATGATCATTGAAGACAATATGTCTTCAAAATAAATGACTCTAGACCATTCAACAAACATAGACTGGGAGTATTTCTTTCACTTATTAACCATTAATCATTCTCTTACTTATGAGATTCCTTTCTATTTTCAGGTCATGGACACTCAAGGAACTTATTCCAAGGATGTTTTTTTATAAAAATCATTTCATAAAGATAACTTATGAATGGGCGTACAATTTGGAGAAGTCACCTTTCGATTTGAGGACAAATCGCCCAAAAGAAGGGGAGGATGATGTGATCCTGTCTAGCACCAACTTTTTGCATGACATTCACTCATCATTGAAAATCCATCAAGCTCAATATAAGGGAGTTCTACCTTACTTTATATTATATTTACTCATTTATGCACTATATATTATTATGAGCACTATATATTATTATGCACCAACATGTGCATTCATTTATTATGTGCTATGGTTTGCATCATTGATTGATATTCATGCATATAATCTATAGTTGTAATAATAATATTCATTCATTATCATATGATGCATGAATTATTATTATAACCTATAGTTCACATCTTTATAATATGCACATTCTTATTACTTTATAATAATTCATATACTTAGCTAATATTATGCTTTCTTTTGTAGATGCAAGTTCGGCCACATGATGGGAGCTGACTTAAAGCTAGCATTGGAGTCCAAGAGCTATGGAAACTTAACTAGGATAATTCAGGGACAGCTCAAGAACATTTTGGGACAAAGTTGCCAGCTGACACCAAGCTCATAGTTGACCCCAAGCCCATAGCTGACTTGAGCTGGATTTTTGAGCTAGCTAGAGACCTCAATTCAGCTGGAGAGTTACACCATCATCTTCACCACACAGAGCACTACAAGCATGTTCTAGGTCAAATTTTGTGAATTCGTACCTTTTCGCGAAGAGTTGCCAATCCGAGAAGTGCCCCTTCACAAGAAGCTGTCCTATGACTCATCTTCATGCATTTCATCTATGGCCAGCTCATCTTCAGCTCAAACACATGGGAAGTAGCTCAAATGATGAAAGGATGCTTCACACAAATGTGCCCTTTCATAATTAATAGCTGCCCCATTGATGACATGCCACCTAGATGTTAGATGGATGCCAACTCACACAAAGTTTCTGCTCATTTTCAAACCAAGGAGAAGCCACACCATAAGTTTCCTATGCCGACTATGTGAGTGCCTCATGATCAGCCCACCCATGTGCCATGCTTGTGGATGAAATGGGTACCAAAATGAAGAGGCCTATCTTTATTCGGCCAAAGCATCACCTTGCTTCAAGTTGGCACCAAGATGAAGAGACAAGGGAATGATTCGACCAAAGACATCTCCCCTCATCCATGCATCATTTATTTTCAATTAAGAAATGCATTTTACCGAATGGACATCTAATTATTCGGCCAAAACTATGCAAGCTTATAAATAGGGCTTTGATATTTCATTTGTACTTAACCCTTTTGATAAATTAAACTCTTGTGAGATTATTCTCTCTTTAAGTTCTTTTTAGAACTATATCGATTAAGCAAGCTTTCATAGTTTGTGGTGTCAAACCCCTTTCATTGATACTTCTGGTTCCTGGTTTATATAACTAGTGGGTCAAAGTCCTTGCTACCATCCCTTGTAAAACTTATAAGAAATAGGTCTTTGCTCCTTTATAGCATTGGTTCCTTCTTAGTTTTATAAGATACTATCTATTTCCATTACCATCTTTCCATCACCATCCTCCATCATCATTCACGCCCATATCATCAATCTTTCCATTAAACCATCCTTCATCCATTAACAAGGCATACTTCTTCACCACCATTGGAGGCTGAAGTTAACATCACTTGAAGGAGATTTATTCAACACTTCTGCAGCCATCTTTGAAAACATTCTTTCACTTTCAATCCTTTCCATTTCCATTTCCTTTCTTAGTTATCCATTTATTTAACAACTTCTCATTCCTTATGCAGATTACTTCCAATTCAACGTGTAGCATTTGGTGTCTATCCTAGATCGATAAATAATAAGGTTGCAAACTTCTCCATTATGGAAGAGGCCTAGTTAGCCTTACATCACAATGTTTACTGGTAGTATTTTGCCTAAGTTTGTTTTAGCTCTTTTAGGGGTAGTGGCCTGGCACCCCCTCCCACACCCCGGGGGGGCGAGGCAGCGCCTAGCGCTAGCACAGGTTAGGCCCCCATCACCGGTGGGGATAGTCAGACATGGTAGCCGGAAGGACGTGATCCTGTGAATGGTCGGTGCGCCCAATACTCATAAACCCTTCCCCATATCTTGGGCGAGGTATCAGCTCAGAGTGGTGTAGCAACCACCTGTGCATTGGTCATTGTCTTTCCATGTTCGGCCAAACTCGGCAACTGCTCATCGCTTTGGTCTAGTCCGTGTGCTCTATTGGCTCTGTGTTACTTGCCGAGACATTTTTCACCCAGTACCAAGTCCTTTGATGGAAATTGCCTACTGGGGGAGCGAGATAAGACATCCAGGGTACGCATCAGACTAGATAGAAGCCCTGAGCGGGTTATGCTGCAAGCCCACCTCTCACTAAAGCAGCTGGACAGCCTTTCCTCTAAAACAAAAAAAATACACCCCCCAAAAAAAAGCTTCGCAAAAAGGCCGTAAAATATTTGAACCAAAACAAACTTGTCGCTGTTGGTTGCCTTCGTGATGGGAAATTGGTGGGTATACCCGCCTATGTTAGTCTTCATTCCAAGCGATTGTGGTGTGCCCTCGTTCATTATTTCCTCCACTCCTCGGCCAATCATTGGTCGTGTGTGTTGTGAACCAGTGGGTGTGGATGCTACTACTTTTACGCAATGGGCATATGAGTGGTGATATAGTTGTGTGTGTCAGCAGGCTCAGTGCTACATGCTTCAAACTGTCGAGCTGCACTCCTCTTCAATGTCTCCCCTTGCGGTCTTCGAACCCAAGGGGTACGATCGGGATCCTGTGTTGCATACCTAAATCGATGGAATTTCGGATGTATTACCGTCCCTCTACCATAATGTGACCTTGTGCCTACGTGGTGGACTTAAGTCGTGCCCGGTGTCCCGTGTGTGCGTTTTATGTATACTCAGCCACGGCGGTGCATCGGTGCTCGATCGTTCTTTCGGATACGAAACATTTTGTGAGCGTAGGGTCCCTCGGCCCCATCGCTCGATGCCTACACATTTTTGTCCCTCGACATGAACGATGCTCGTGCCTGTTATGGCCTCGTCCTCTGCGCAGGCATCGGATTGAGGACTATACGGTGCCCGACGTCGCGAAAGAATGGTACCTGGTTGATCCTGCCAGTAGTCATATGCTTGTCTCAAAGATTAAGCCATGCATGTGTAAGTATAAACTAATTCAGACTGTGAAACTGTGAATGGCTCATTAAATCAGTTATAGTCTGTTTGATTATATTTTCTACTCAGATAACCGTAGTAATTCTAGAGGTAATACGTGCAATAAACCCTACCTTCTAGAAAGAATGCATTTATTAGATAAAAGGTCGACGCGGGCTTTACCCGTTGCTCTGATGATTCATGATAACTCGACGGATCGCATGGCCTTTGTGCCGGTAACACATCATTCAAAATTCTACCCTATCAACTTCCGATGGTAGGATAGTGGCCTACTATGGTGATGACGAGTGATGGAGAATTAGGGTTCGATTCCAGAGAGGGAGCCTGAGAAATGACTACCACATCCAAGGAAGGCAGCAGGCGTGCAAAATACCCAATCCTGACACGGGGAGGTAGTGACAATAAATAACAATATCGGGCTCTATGAGTCTGGTAATTGGAATGAGTACAATGTAAATCCCTTAACGAGGAACCATTGGAGGGCAAGTCTGGTGCAGCAGCCATGGTAATTCCAGGTCTAATAGTGTATATTTAAGTTGTTGCAGTTAAAAAGCTCGTAGTTAGACCAAGGGGTGGGTAGGCCGATCCGCCTCACAGTGAGCACCGGTCTGCTTGTCCTTACTGTTGGTGATGTACTCCTGGCCTTAATTGGCCGGGTTGTTCCTCCGGCACTGTTACTTTGAAGAAATTAGAGTGCTCAAAGCAGGCCTACGCTTGTATACATTAGCATGGGATAACATCACAGGATTTCAATCCTATTGTGTTGGCCTTCGGGATCGGAGTAATGAATAACAGGGACAGTCGGGGGCATTCGTATTTCATTGTCAGAGGTGAAATTGTTGGATTTATGAAAGATGAACAACTGCGAAAGCATTTGCCAAGGATGTTTTCATTAATCAAGAACGAAAGTTAGGGGCTCGAAGATGATTAGATACCGTCCTAGTCTCAACCATAAACGATGCCGACCAGGGATCGGCGAATGTTGGTTTTAGGACTCTGCCGGCACTGGGATCGACCCCTCCACGTCTCAGAGCACTGGGATCGCTTGCTCCCACATGCACTTCGTGCTGTTGGGCGGCACGACCCAGTGTCTCTGAGGCAAAAAGAGTAACCCCCAACGTGAATCGCGACAAGGAATTAAAATGAAAAGGCAGTCGTGTCTTGTCCCCTCCCTGTTCGCGGTGTACGTGCGGCATAGATACGCATGCCTTGTCGTGAAAACACAAAAACAACTCTCAGCAACGGATATCTCGGCTCTCGCATCGTTGAAGAACGTAGCGAAATGCGATACCAGGTGTGAATTGTAGAATCCTGTGAACCATCGAGTCTTTGAATGAAGTTGTACCTCAAGCCATTAGGCTGAGGTCATCTCTGCGTGGGTTACACACATCGTTGGACCCATCCGAACCTGAACCATAGGGTATCGGTCGAGGTGTGGGTTTAAATTGGCCTCCCGTGCGCAAAACGCTCATTGTTGGCCTAAAATTGAGTACACGATGTCACGTTATCGCGACGATTGGTGGTAATGCCTTGAGCAGTCTCGTTCTGAGTGGTGTGCGCTAGTCGATCTGGACTGTATGACCCTCTTGGCATCGTACTTGCGGTGCTCGCATCGTGACCCCAGGTTAGGCGGGACAACCCGCTAAATTTAAGCGTATCACTAAGCGGAGGAAAAGAATCTTATAAGGATTCCCTTAGTAACGACGAGCGAACCGAGAAGAGGCCAACTTGATAATCGGTCGCCCTCAGCGTCGGAATTGAAGCGTCCTCAGCGACGGGCCGGGCTCAAGTCCCCTGGAAAGGGGCGTCGTAGAGAGTGAGAGCCCCATCGTGCTCGGACCCTTTCGTACCACGAGGCACTATCTACGAGTCAGGTTGTTTGGGAATACAGCCCTAATCGGACAGTAAATTCCGTCCAAGGCTAAATACAGGCAAGAGACTGATAGCGAACAACTACCGCGAGGGAAAGATGAAAAGGACTTTGAAAAGAGTGTCAAAGAGTGCTTGAAATTGTCGGGAGGGAAGCGGATTGGGCCAGCGATGCACCCCGGTCGGATGTGAAATGGCGACAACTGGTCCACCGATCAGCTCGGGGCATGGACCAATGCGGATCGTGGTGGCGACCCAATCCCAGGCCTTTGATATGCCCACGGAGACGTCGTCACCTCGATCGTGGAACCCAGTATGCACCATCTTAATATTTGAAAAATAAATAAATATTATTAGTTTAAACAAATATATATATATATATATATATATATATATGTTTATATGATTAATATAATAATGAAATAATAATTAAAGTAATAATTTAAGCATATTGGAATTGAAATGATAATAAATTAAATTAAATAGTGACTAAATTAAAACTATATAGTTTAAAATATAAAGCGATAAAGCTTGTGATTGAAAATATTAAAATTAATGACTAAATTAAAATATATTAAAATTAAATATCCTAAATCATAATTAATTATTTAAAATTTCAGTGGCTAAACATGCTATTCTACCCCTTTATTAATTTAGTGACTAAATTAGAATTGTGTAAAATTTGAACATCAAATTAAAATAAATTAAAACATGTTGTTCAGGATTAAAATATTAATTTCTAAAATTAAAGGATTAAATCTGTTATTTACTTAAAATATATATAATTACGGTTAAGGACTAAAATAAAATAAACTAAAAATTATAAGACCAAATTAACAAGTTCAGAATTTAATTTCAATGACCAACTCGTAAAATTACAAAACTGCAGGTATGGCGGAAAGGGTTTGCCCATAATAGAAATTACAGAAATGCCCTCCCCCAAAACGGTGTCGTTTGGGAGAGGGTATATAAACCCTTTAATCGGCCTTCTTGGGCCATTTTTCCTTCATTTCTCATTTCATCTCTCTCTCTTAAAGAGAGAGATGAAGCTCTCTCTCTGCCATCTCTCTTCAATTCCCTCACCTGAGGGAAATGAACTCCGATCGGCAGCCGCGCTCCGGTCTCCACCACCGCCGTCGGCCACCGTTATCGGTGGTCGGAAAATTATAAAATCTCTCAAAACATAGATTGGGACGATCTAAAACTGAATCTGACCCCCTTTCCCACAAAGCATCTCCTATTTACATAGATCTAGAAAAAAATACCTTCGGTATTTTGCTTCTACGGCGGCCTATGAACTCCGGTGGCGTCGCAGCTTCTTCGGTAAGGCTTCTCTCAATTTTTGTTTCGATCTTTTGATGGTTTGGTTGCTGTGTTCTCTGGCTTTGTGTTTTTTGGGTTGCTCTCCGTTGGTTGCTTCCTCTTTTTTTTGCAGGGGAAACGTGGCTTTATAGCCTCGGTGAGGCTCTCGTCGGACCAGTCCAGAGGATGAAAGCCTTGGTGAGTCACCAAAGCTATGCTGGTGACTTACTGTAGAGGTGACGTGTGTGGCTATCATCGTGGCAGCAGAGCTTCTGGAGGCTTCAACGATGAGGTGGCGTGGCACTGGAGGCAGCGGCGGCTGGGACGTGTCCCTAGGTTTATGATACCCTACTGTTTCCTTGTTGGGACCATCTGGGCCTTTGGATCAAAACTAGATCCAACGGCAGCAAGTTGAGGCGGCTGGATGATGATATGTAAACCCTAACTGAATATAGGGTTACACATTTGGGCTCTGTTGGGCTAGTTCAACTTGGGTCACTGGGATTTGTATCTGTAATAAAATAATAATAATAATAATAATATTTTATTAATAATAATAATAATAATAGTAATAATAATAATAAATAAAATAAAAAAACCAAATGTAAAAAAAACTAATGTCTTCAGCTGCCCCTCTTTGCTCATTCTTGTGTTAACAAGAATAGGGCAAAGACGAAAAGACAATAATTTTTTTTCATTTGACTTCATTTGATTATGATGGCAATGTTGAACAAATTCTTCTTTGGGATTAGTTCTTCTCATTATGAACTTTTCTACTGGGGATGATGATTTATCTCATTATGTGATGTAATCTAGCAAAAGGTTAAATAAGTTCTTTCTCTTCATATGAGTTCTTCTCATTATGAACTCCTTCTAGAAATGTTGATCTTCAAAAGAGGTGTCGTTGATTCAACTTCATATGTGATGAATTAAGGCAAGGTTGAACAAATTCTTCTCATTATGAATTTCTTCTCCTTCTTCAGATGAGTTCTTCTCATTATGAACACTTCTGGAAATGTTGATGCTGATATATCTCCTTCTGTGATAGAGTCAAGCAAAAGGTTGAACAAGTTCTTATTATTATGAACTTCTTTTTCTTCTTCAGATAAGTTGTTCTCATTATGAACTTTCTCTGGAAAAGTTAATCCATCGAGTGATGAATTCGAGCAAAAGGTTAAACAAATTCTTCTCATTATGAATTTCTTCTTCCTTCTTCAGATGAGTTCTTCTCATTATTAACTCTACCTGGCAATGTTGATCCATCAAATGATGAATTCAAACAAAAGGTTGAACAAATTCTTCTCATTATGAACTTCTTCTTCCTTCTTGAGATGAGTTCTTCTTATTATGAACTTTCTCTGGAAAAGCTGATACATCAAGTGATGGATTTGAGCAAAAGGTTGAACAAGCTCTTCTCATTATGAACTTATTCTTCCTTCTTCAGATGAGTTCTTCTCATTATGAACTTTCTCTGGAAAAGCTGATCCATCAAGTGATGGATTTGAGCAAAAGGTTGAACAAGCTCTTCTCATTATGAACTTCTTCTTCCTTCTTCAGATGAGTTCTTCTCATTATGAACTCTACATGGCAATGTTGATCCATCAAGTGATGAATTCAAACAAAAGGTTGAACAAATTCTTCTCATTATGAACTTCTTCTTCCTTCTTCAGATGAGTTCTTCTCATTATGAACTTTCTCTGGAAAAGTTGATCCATCAAGTGATGGATTTGAGCAAAAGCTTGAACAAGCTCTTCTCATTATGAAATTCTTCTTCCTTCTTCAGATGAGTTCTTCTCATTATGAACTTTCTCTGGAAAAGCTGATCCATCAAGTGATGGATTTGAGCAAAAGGTTGAACAAGCTCTTCTCATTATGAACTTCTTCTTCCTTTTTCAGATGAGTTCTTCTCATTATGAACTCTTTCTGGAAATGTTTATCCATTGTGATGGATTTGAATCTTTGCTAAAATCTTTGAAATTCATGTCAACATTTAAAATGGATAAAATGAATGGAAATGCACCTATTTTTGCAAATGCCTAAATATGATGCATGAATATTAAGTTCATTTTTATTTGATTTCAAAGTTGTGAACTCGGTCTTCCTTCACTTGGTCAAAATGTCATTTCAAATTGCATTTCTGATTTGGAAGAGCAATCTTTGTGTCTTCTTTGCTTCATTTAAGTCTTAGAAGAAATTTTTCATTTATGGAACTCTTGTCGTAATCAAAATTATAACCTTGATGCCCAATTTTGTCTTGGATAAAACCAACTTTCTCTGCTTGGACTTGTGCAGAAATTCAATAAAGCTTTCATCTTTGAAAAGAGAATCTATCATCTTTGAAGAGTATAGATGTAGATATGTCAAACTCTGCAGAGATTAATTAGGAGAGTAGAGTTTGTTCTGATTTGACTCTTGAAACACATCACAAGGAGTATTTATCCTAATTCCTTTCATGTCTTCACATCGAATCAGATCTCGAATAAGGCAACTTGGATCATATCATGTTGAGATGTTTAACAACAACCTATCGTTCAACATTAGTTGGCTCCACTAGTTTTTTGTTGTTAAAATTTCTGCTTCCCTTCTATGGAAGGAAATCTTCATCATATTTCACTTCTGACCTTGGGGTTGAAGAAGACAAACTTCATTTTGGATCCATAAATGGAAATACCATATGATTGCAACATTGGTTCAATACCAGAATAACTGGTTCGTAAAACATTTGACAACACATTCATCATCTCATGTGGTTTCTGCTCAGATGTTTGTAAAGTATTTGACAAACATTCATCATTTCTTGTGACTTCTGCACAGATTTCTGGTCAGTGAAGCTCTTTGCACAGTGTCCAAAGCTTTTGTATGATGTCACAAGACCACTTGAAAACAAAATTCAATGGGAATATAAATGGAATGCTGGCATGACAAAAAAATTGGTCAAATTCACAAGATATGCTAGTGTCGAATTGAATAAGAGATACCAACTGATCTTGATATCGTCTCAGGCAAGGGTAAGTGTGATATTCATCACGTTTTCTTCCATAACAAGTGTTGTAGGAATTAGAAACACATCAGCTATAGGGGCCATGTACAGAACGATATCCATGGAATTCTTGCCGCTGGGGATGAAACGCACAGGATAAAACCAAAATAGATGAAAACTCAAGTTCAGCCTGGCTGGCAATGATAACCCCAGTAACATCGGGAAAGAGCAATATACATAAGCCGAGCTTCTTTATTCAATGTCATCAAGTAAAACCTGATGTGAAAAACAGCTTCATAACCTCAATAGTATGGTTCAAACTAACTGCCAGGAATCTCAAAGAAATATTTTCAATCATCACTGATACAGAGAATGCAAAATTCAAAGCCGAGATTTTGAAGAACTGAACCTTGGGTCGAATGGTCTACATGGGGACCATCTTTATCCATGCAACCATGGTGTAGCTTAATAAAGAACACACTGTCATGTGACACATGGTTAAGAAGATTGGGTATTTGAAACCATACTTGCTGAGTAGATATTTGTTCAACAACAGGACCTTAATGCAACTGCCTGATGAACGAAGCAATTATGTATAGTCAGCTCGACTGTTACTGTTTCACCATTTTCATTCTTCATATCTTTATGTCTCATTGGAAATATTTGTTCAAGTCAATGATCTTGACACAGGATGATATGGGCCTTCAGCATGCCCCAACAATTGCTGATACGAACGTTCAAAATACATCAACATTCTTGATTCTGATTGAAATAGGCTTTCAGCATGCCCCATCAATTGCTGATACGAACGTTCAAAATACATCAACATTCTTCATTCTGATTAAAAGGGGCTTTCAGCATGACCCAGCATTTTGCTGATATAAACATTCAGGATACATCAACATTCCTGATTCTGATTGAAAAGGGTTTTTAGCATACCCTAACATTTTCTTCTTGTTAATCTGAGCCTTCAAAATGCCCCACATGGATCTGTCTGAAGGAGCCTTTAAAATGCCCCAACATTTGCTGATACAGATGTTAAAAATGTGCTCAACATTACTTCTTGTTGAGATGAGCCTTTAAAAATGCCCAAATATTCATACTGACGTGAGCCTTTAAAATCCCCCAATATTCTATTTTTTGGTTGAAATGGGCTTTCAAGATGCCTCAATATTCTGCTTCTGATTCACTCTCAATGTCGGTTTGACTGGAATATCATGATCTGAACGAGGTCCAATTTTGACAATGCACTGTTGTATGTACTTGTAGCTTTATTCATGTCCCGAAAATGTTTATCTTGGATACTCTCATTTTGGTGTCACTAAACAGTAGTGTTGTCAAGTAACTAGAGGAATTCTCTTCATGTTGTCACAAACTTATGAAGTGCTCAATCATTCTGAATGAGGTGCCCATTTTCTGGGTTTGGAGGGATATTGGTCGGACAAAGTGGTATAAATAACTTGGTAATTCATTTCAAGCTGACAAAATGAACCTTGTTTTCAGTAAAGGCTAGTTCTGTAATACACTTTTCTCTGATTATGAAGCGATCTTTCAGGACGATTTCACAGGTAATGGTAGTTCTTCTGATACCGAGGAAATCCTGAATTCTGATTCTAATGAGGAGAATAAACTGTTGGTACTCGAAGAAAATGGGGTACTCAGAGGCTGAGACTTTAATAACCATGGAGAGATGTGATCTGGATTCATCAATCGCAGAGTTGACAGGTTTTATATGTGCTGCTCAAATGGCTAAGGCTGCTGACGCACTTCTTCCAGTAAAAGATAAGAAGCCATTATGCAATTACCCCAAACCGATCAGATAACGCAAAGAACACTTCCAGAAAATGCTATTGGACCTCCTTATTTCTACTATGAGAAAGTAGAACTTGCTCCAGTTGGTACTTGGACCGAAATGTCACAGTACTGATGTAGAGCCAAAATTTGTAGATTCGAAGTATTTTCATGCTGCTGCACAGAAAAGGGGCTATATTCATAATCTGCCAATTGAGAACAAATTTCCTCTTATTCTACTTCCTCCTCGCGCCATACATGATGTTTTTCCATTGAAAAAAACTGGTAGCCTTCTTGGGCTTCAAGAACAAAGTTGAACTGTTTACAAACATGTACAGGAAGTGCCAAATTGACAGAAAGGATCTGTAAGGCTCTTGAAGCTTATGACGATGAGTCACCTTCGAGTGTCCAAAAGTATGTTCTTGATGAATACCGAAAATGGAATATGGTATGGGTTGGAAGGAATAAAGTTGTTCCACTTGAACCCGATGAGGTGGAAATACTTCTAGGTTTCTATGTCATGTCTCTTTTCTCTGAGATCAGTGATGCAGAGGTTGCCTTCTATTGTCTTGCAATACTTTTGAAAACAGATGAGCAATAACTGAATAGTGATCAGTTGGAGCAATTGATGAGTAGATTTGGTGGATTCAATCTTGTTGTCGATGACATCCAGTGTAACAACCTTATCGGAAGAAATAAACATCATCAAGATGAACTAGAAGATTTTTGTTTGTGCATTTTCATGCAATGGTCACTACAGCGACTGTCCCTTTTGTTTCTCCAAGATATATCACACCCTCGTATGAAAGGTCTATAAGTGTAGAATATGTTCCAATGCCATAAGTTCTCAAATTCAAGTTAAGCATTCTTCTGAATGACATAATGGATATAATCTTGGCAAGGAAAATGATCAGCATGGAAGAAGTAGCAATGATCTATCAAGACTTGACCCATCATCACGGTATAACTAGAGTGCAGGTAGTGACTTGTTCATGGCTCTATGATGTAATCTTCTAGAGAACATGGATTGATGGCTGGGGAAAATAATTTGTCTGGTGATGCTTATCGACCTCAGCATGAGATAAACGATAATCTTTCTTAATGAGCTGCTAATAATGTCATAGGAGAGTGTCACAAGTTCAATTCTCCAGACTTTCTGGCTTCTTGGACCACTTGCCTTCAAAAATGTGAAGTGCTTCATTATTCTGGCCTCGTTCATTCTTTTCCTACAACAAAGGTAGAATAAGCAACAATTGCTTCAAGGACCTTCCTCATTTGAGACTGTCCTGTTTGAAAATGTTTTTTCTCCTTTCTTTATCGAAGAATGAAAGAATTTTGCAAAGTAATGCACTTCTCAAGTTCACAATAGAATCAAATCATAAACAATGAGTTTAATGAATATCAAATAAATCAACTACACTTTTAAATCATTCAAAAATCATAGTCCTATAGCAAGTGTCAAAAATATTGATTGATTTAAGGTGTAGGTTAGTTCTGGTAAAGTAAGGTCTCTCAGGTTAATTCAGCATATATGTCTCTTTGGGCTTCCATTAACTTGAAGAAATGGTTGTTATGCTCATCTCGTAGAGATACTTCTTGATTCCAGAATATCAGGAACGTCTTTGGGATATGCGGTGCTTCATTAAGAGCTTAAGATCGTCTCTTATGTCATTGTTGCACCATTCAATATTCGAGCCGCCTTTTCAGGTTTTCAACTCGAATCCTCCTTTAGTTCTAAGATGTTATTTAAAAATTTACATCTTGAACCCCCCTTTTATCATTTTTCATATCATGCATTAAAGATTTTTAAAACCAATTTTTGTAAATAAAAATCAATCTTGAGAGGCGGAATGAATTCTAAAGATATTCTCTTTTACTTAGAAATCCATGTATGATTAAAATGGACTTTTCAGGTACGTAACGTAGGCCATGGCATATGGTTATGAAAGAAAGGGATAAAAAGGCCCAAATAAGTGTTTAAGGGTAATCAAACCAAGGATCAATTCATTATGATGCCATCAATCTTGCCTTGCTTAACTTGGATCTGCTTTGTTGGGGATTTTTCCATCATCTGGATCCCTCTAGACTGCCAAATTTTTGATTCATTTCCATTTTCTCATATCTTCAACATTTCTTGCTCTTCTTGTTTGTACTTGATCAACCTTGTAACTTGAGGCTCAATAAGTCACCCATCTTGATTCAATTTTCCTTTTTCTTTTTTTCCCTTTTTTCCTTTTTTTTTTACCTAATGAGTATAGGACTTTAATTGCTTCGAGCACCTCTTTTTCCTCTTGCATTTTGGAAATTTTCCATTATTCTTGATTGGATTAATATTCAAGCACTTTATATTTGACATACCTTGTAGTTCAAAACTTTCTTGACTTCATGGAAACTTGTCTTCGTAATAAAATTGTATTGACAATCTTTATTCTTGTGAGCCAATATACTTTACCTTGCCCCCCAATGTAGAGGGTGATCCTTGGTTAGGGTTGAATTAGAAGAAAAATCATTCAGGCTCAAGTGGGGACAACAAAGGATATATATATATATATATATATATATTTAAAAGGATAAATGAAACAATGCCGTTCGTCATCTCATACACAGAAACCTTTGTAAAAAGAGGTATCTCCAGGGGGATGAATATTCAAGATTAACTTTATTTACATGAAAACAATGTAATTAATGCATGATATATTTATTTCAATCAATCACCTCTTCTTTTAGTATGTCCCAATCACTTGAAATCATCTTCAATAAGTTGGTCCATGATGCCTCATTTCATCTCTTCTTGCAAGAAAATTCACGGATAACTGAAAGTTTGGTTTTTTTGAGGTTTTTTTTATGATGACATTGTATTTGGAAGGTCAAATGTGTGACTTTTGAGGTCATATATATGGTGGAAGGGGTAATATCATAAACCAACCAACTCTATCCAAGAAGGTAAACATCTAGAGTTGGTGTCTCAAAAATAGGTAGAGATATTTCTTTAGAGTCTCAGATAAATGTACGGTCAAAATTTGGTTTTTGTAAGGATCAAGTAATTGGTATTGGATGGAAGGTATAATTTTATCACTTGCCAAAGATATATAATTCTTGAAAAATTAAAAGAATATTTAATCTACTTGATACTCAATAATCTCAAGATTAAAAATTGATTCCTTGCTCATAACCATAAAAGCAACACACATTTATTTATTGCACAAAAGCGGAGAAAAGAAACAAAAAACAAGTTCAAACAAGATGCTGAAAATATAAAGTACTACAGTGGTAGATAACACTTCCACTTTTTTATGCATCATTACTCCTCTAATGTTGGGTGTGTACTTGGCCCAGGATTTTTATCCTTATTTGCCCCCCCCCATTTCTTGATCATTTCTTGTGTCAAGACTCCCTTGTCGATGAGCGTCTCTATTTCCTTTAACAGTGACCAATAATTCCATGTTGAATATCTAGATACCCCCAAGTGAAAATTACAGAAGCTATTTTGATCATAGCAATGGGTATAAGGCTTTGGTGACACCTTCACCAATCTTGGTGTAATATATTGACCTTTAACCAAATGAGGGTACAGGTATGAGATAGATTCTTGAAACACCTTCAGATTTTTTCTCGCTCACGAGGCTATCACTTTCTTTGATCGTTCTGAACGACTGAATGCTATCATGTTATCGAGGGGGTTCTGGGTGCTCATTTCAGCTATAATTGGGGTAGTGTTCACCAGACTCCTTAGATTGCCCCTTGGGACCAAATCTTGAATTTGTCTTGAATTACCATGCTCTCTAATAGGTTCTTGATTATCAGACACTATCACATCGAACTCATCATTATCATTCAGAACCTTATTCACATCCTTCACAGCGGGATCCTTTAAGGGTTTCTCTCAATGGAGTACAACATTTATCATGTCCATCAGTTTTGTCATTTGCTCTTTTGAATCATTATGGGATTTTTTTAATTGATCAATCATCTCTTGTTGAGTCTTGATAAGTTTCTCTTGTAGTTTTTCAATTCTACCAACCCTTGCTAAAATCTCATTCATGGTTCTTATCCTTGTTTAGAAAGACCAAGTTAGCTCCACTTTGATTTCAAAAATTCTGTCATGGAATCCTCCACGAATTACTCTCATGTTTTCATGTTTTAAATGTATGTAAAATAGTTTAAAACCAAATGTAATTATGTAAAAATGAAAATGTAAATGTAAATACAAACGTAAAAAATGCAAATGTAAATGCAAATGTAAATATTTGAATGTAACAATAAAAATGCAAATTGTATAGTACAAAAGCAAATATAAATGTATAAATGCACAATGAAAAATGCAAAGATGCAAAATGCAAATGCATGTATGAAAAGGTGTTTACTCAAGAGTGATCATCTTAGAACAGATTTCATTGAACACAAAAGTTTCGGTACATCAAACAAAACTTTACATATAAGGATATCTTTCACTCCTAACTTCTCCAAAGCCCAGCTAGTTTCCATTCATGCTCAAAAAGTTGAGTCTTCAGTCTGCTTCATCTCCTTGTAAAATCAGCTAAATCTATCACTTAAGAACCATATTATTTGTATGGACTGCAACTTCTTCCTTGACATTCTCTTTCATCTTCTGTGTCATTTCTCGGAGTTGATCATTTTCCCTTGTAAGAGAACCTTTCTGTCCAAGAATTTCTTGAACAAGATCTTCATATATGTTGCAGTTATTTTTCAGCTTGGTGACCCCTGTGATCCACTCTTCTGGGGTGTTTCCTAGGCCAGTATTTTGAAAGGCTTGACTGACCTTCTGGAAATCTTCATGCATGGTTTCCATTTTGGTGCTCAATTTATCGTTTTCAATCTTTAGATGACGTATTTGACCCTCAGACCTCAGCAAATTTTCTTCTTTCTGGGTGCCCTTACTGATACTCTTACCTTTGAAGACTTTTGGTATTAATCTAGCAGGATCTTCGGTTACCAAACTAGGTCGATTCTTTATCATAAATTATAAGGTTCCATGATCCAAAAGACTTTGGACTCGACGTTTGAAGGCAAGACAATTCTCAATGGTATGTCCTTGAGCTCCGGCATGATATTTACAATAAACGTTGATGTTATACCAATTCGGATACGGAGGTTGGAACGGTTTTATATAATATGGATCCACTTCACATGCTTCAAGTAGCTTCTCATACAACTCTTTATATGATATGGGGACAACATCAAAATGAGAATCGCCTTTTGTCTTGGATTGAACCTGAGTTTTAGACGTCGGAAGCAGACTAAACTTCGTCGATTTCAAATTACATGATTTCTTCTCATCTCTGGGAGCTTTTACAGTTGCCACCATTTCTTGGGTATCTCCAGATAGTTTGTGAATACGAATGATGATTGTCTGTAATTTCTCTAATTGGTTAAAATCAGAAGTCTCTTGCATATCTGAAATTGTAGGATTATTGACCTCTCTCTTTTTGTACAGGGGTCTCTTTTCCTTTAGCCAAAACAGATATTCTACCCATCATCTTGGACATCTCTCTCTTATTTCTCGTATCTCCTTTTTCTCTTCAATGGGCATACGATCTTTGGGTACATAGCTCTCCTCTATCTTCAGAGTTTCGTCAGGATGCCATTCCATGGTTGCGTCATATTTTGTTTGATCATAAAACTTTTTGTCCATTTATGATTTCTTTCCAATTTGATGAACAGTCTTTCAAGTCAACACCTTTTGGTTATGTTATGATCATGCAATGCAAACGAAAGAAATCAATATAAACAAGTTAGAGCAAAACAAAATATATGAAAAATAAAAATGGAAAGGAAAAAATAAATTGGTTAGTACCAAGAAAGATTCTATCTATCAAGGTATATAATGTATCCTAACCTCATGCTTTCTAGTTCCATGCTTTCTAGTTCCATGCTTTGTTTGGAAAAATTAACCTAACTGCATGATTTCTAGTTCGCATGCGCTTATTTATGAAAAAGAAAGGAAAATAAAATAAATTAAAAGCTAGAGTTTATTTCTCCTTTGTGTATACATACGGACAGAGGTTCATTACAGTCTTAGATCTGGAGAATTTATAGGGTCTATTATATGCAGGGTTTCAGTTATAGGAGTAAAGGTACTCAAATTGTCCTTGTTGATGCCCACTTGGGCTGTCAAACCCTCAATCCTAGTCAATTACAGACTTAAGCGGATCGAGTTCAATTCGAGGGGACACATTTCTCTATGCATGACACGGAGAATAGATTCTCACGAAGATATAGAGCATATGAACCCCGAAAGTTACTTGCTATGTCTGACACAGAGAATAAATTCTCACGAAGACGTCGCTTTCACTCCCACTTAAAAGGGACAAGCTTGATTAGAAAGCTTATCTTACGCAATGCAAGTGTTGTGTGTGAGGAGAAATATTCAGACATCTGACAAACAAATAAAAAATGAAATTTAATACCTTTAGATAAAAAAACAATCATAAAGAAGAATATATAAAATATTATAAAATAATAAGTATAAAAATTTTAAAAGAAAAGATTTATAAATTAAATATATGAATTTTTAATTTCTAATTTATAGAGACAATTTATAATTCATTTAAAAGCTTGAGTTTTCCCCAGC
>NW_024062506.1:50000-126340 GCF_006381635.1 Hibiscus syriacus
ACTGATGAGGTAGTATCGATACTATGGTAAGGGTATCGATACTATGGTAAGGGTATCGATACCAAGCAACATCGAATCAAAAATCAGTATCAATACTAGAAAGGGATATTGATACCATAGTATAGAAGTATCGATATTAGGGTACTAGTATCGATACTATGGAGCCATAAATGTTAAAAAATAGGCTGATATTGTTTTAGAAAGTTAATGATATTTCCTTTTTGAGTATTGTTTAAGTATAATGGTTAGAAATATACTAATATTGGGTATGGTACATGTTTTAATGGATGCTTGAGTAGATCGGAGCCAAGCTCCCGAGACAAGTAAAACCAAGGGCAAAGGCAAAGTGTCGGAGTAATCAGCCTTACGTTTTAGATAATAGCGAGGCAATCCAAGTGAGTACATTTATTGTATGTAATCTATTTAAAGACAATATGCCATAAGTCCAATTAGAATGTTTAAATTTTTAAAGTATGTTCTATAGTAGTTACTCAGTTTTATTTAATGTATGTAAAGAATATTATAAATGAGTTTTAGAGTATGAACTTCTCTAGAACAAACGAATAAAAGAATAATGCATATGGGTACATTATTGGCATGAAAGGATGCCATAGTTAAAATGAATATGGATGTATTATCGGCATAAAAGAATAATGTATATGGGTGCATTATTGGCATGAAAGGATGCCATAGCTGAATTGCATATGGGTGCATTATCGACATAAAATAATAATGAATATGGGTGCATTATTGGCATGAAATGATGTCATAGTTGAATTGCATATGGGTGCATTATCGACATAAAATAATAATGCATATGGGTACATTATTGACATGAAAGGATGCCGTAGCTGAAATGCATATGGGTGCATTATTGGCATAAAAGAATAATGCATATGGGTGCATTATTTGCATGAAAGGATGTCATAGCTAAAATGTATATGGGTGCATTATCGGCATAAAAGAATAATGCATATGGGTATATTACTGGCATGAAAGGATGCCATAGCTGAAATGCAGGACAAATATGAATGGATGTCATAAATGAAAAGAAATAATAATGGTCATTGATTATGATCATTTCGGATGGAATATAGTTTAATTGACAAGGATTCGAGAATTTCCGTATTAGGCAATTTGTGTGCAATCCGTTAAGAGATTTATACTAAGTGTATGAATTTCCATATGGGAAATATGTGTATAAACATAAGAACTTTATAATAAGGAAATGGTTCTTTATATTGGTAATGGGTATGCGAACAACATAAATTATTGAAATGGTTGAGACATCACGGTACTATCAATATATGAATAAACCATAGAATATATAATGATTGAAAGGGGTAAATTATATTATGAATGATTATTATAATAGAAACTGGTCTAAAGTAAAATAATAATGGCCTAGCTGTGCATTTGGCAAAAAGGTGTCATTTATGTTAATTAGATGAAAAGTTAAATACTGTTAGGTAAAAGATGAACGGTTAAACACTGTTGAGGTATGATGGGCACACTAGAAATAATTTCCATGTTGGTATGAAAGAATTATGGTTTATGGAGAATGGCTTAACTAGTCCTTATAAATGATGCAATTTAATTATTCTTGCAGTATTCATAGGATATTGTCATACAATTGTAATATTTTTACAGTATTATGTCTCACTAAGTAAACACTTAAATTATGTTGACTTCACGTGTAGTTAAAGGCAACGATTAGTTGCATAAGGAGTGCAGCAGTAGCAGCAGCTTTCATCAATTAAAGGTTGACTCATCAGTAACATTATGACAATCTTATTCGTTTTGAGAACCTAGTTGGCATTTAATTAAACTACAGTAAATATTTTGTAATGTACTTAAATGATAGCTTTAGTATATTGATACTATGAATGTCATATTTTGTAGTTATTAAAATTGAAACAAAAATTTTAAGGGTTTTCAAATTATTAAAAACTTTATAAAGTGATGTGACATCCATATCTCGTGTACGGAAGGGTATACGGGAGATGGGTGTTACATTTATTAGTATCAGAGCTACAGGTTTAGTTGATTCTCGGTTGAATCGAATGTATTTTAATGTAAAAATGATTACATGCCATTAAGATTGCCAAAGTTACTGATATGGTGTCAATTGGAGGGCGATTGATGTCACTCCTTATTAGCTTTATTGTTATTCTTTGTCCTCAAGTATGATTAATCAAATTAGTCAAAAATTTCATTTACTGTTCTTTGTCAAGTTTCATGTCTGAGGAAGCAAGGTAGAGACCATAATAACAATTCAAGTCAAGAAATCAATCAATTGAACATCATCAATTGGAACAAGTCAAGTGCAATCATAATATCCATTCATTCATCAATCTTAATGCTTATAACTCAATGCCTTACCGGGATTCACTCAAATCACTCAATGTGTTTGGGGTAAAGAAAAGCTCAATGACAGAATCAACATGACATTACCATAGGCCTGCAAGTAAATCAAATCTCCACTACTAATGAGAACACGATGCATAAATCAAAGGGTATTTTATTGGTTGTAACGGGGCTTAGGTAAAGGTGGGGAAAAGGCTAAATATATGGCTGAATGTTCAAGGCAAATAACTTAACAAACAATAATCTCAACTCCATCAAAACATTAAGCACAACAAGATAAAAAGACAGCATATCAAACAAAAAAATTCTTTTCGAAATGCATTTGATTTTTTCTTTTGCACACTTTTGTTTTCCATTTTTTCATGTCTTTTTTTTCTCTCTTTTTCGATCATCATCTTTTTTTTCTTTTCTTATCTTTTTTTTCGAACTACTACCATTTTTCCTCTCTCTCGCTCTCTTTTTTCGATGGAGCATACCATGAATAATTGTTCACATGCCCTTAAAATGGTAGAAAAAAGTGATAAAATAAAAGGCTCGATTTGTAAACATGGTGAAAACAAAGAAGATGGAATAAGCTCAAAAGTGGTTAACTAAACGAAAAATGCATGGGTAGGCTATTTAGTGAGGAAATGGAATAATTAATCCTAAGGTGCCCAAATCATTTTTAAGCATCATGTTCATGTGTAATCTCGACAGTATTTATCATGCAAGTTCTAGAATATCAGTGCCAAATTCGACACACTCAATCCAACAAAATGAGAGCGAAAATGATATGCTCGTAAAGGCTCAAATCTCACCAAATTGTTTCATACATTGAGCTAATCACATTGCAACCAACAAAGTCATGGAATAACACAAAACACTGACTTATCACAATTCATACTATTCACTATCAAGAACATCCTAACCTAAACAATTATGTGTTCCCAAACAAGCATAGCGTTCCAAAAATTTCAACAAGACAAAAAAAATCAATGAAATTTCTGACAAATCCAACCAACACATACTAGCATCGAAACATTAGGATAAGGAAGGTGAAATTCAATCCTACACTCTACTCCACCTCACTTAAAGCATTTTACCTCAAACCGTAAAAATAAAGTAAAAGAGAAGGAATAGAGTACTCCTCGGATTTAGTGTTGACCACGGTCACGGCCACGGCCGCGATGAGAGATGATAGGACGTAGGTAGGAGAGAATCTTTGTGATGTTCGTCTCGATGGAGTGGAGGCAGTCGTGGACTTCATCCATTTGGGATTGCATATCCGGGCTTGGTGCTGCAGGTGGCGGCGCTGGTTCATTTTGACGCATGAAGACTAGCTCGCTACAAGGAGTGAGGACACCCGACAGAATGAAGTAAGGTGCGGTCGGGGTTCCCGCGAGTAGGCCCATTAAATCCAAGCATCGCTCGTCTAAAGAATCTACAGAAAAAGCATAAGTAAATCATGTTACATCAAAGTTAGCGATGCGAGAAGCTAAATGGGTGATGTAAGGGCCAAGGATAAGCGGGCGATTGGATCGAATAATGATCTCAAAGGCCTGAGCAAACCAGAATCCTAAGTTCACATGTTCGCGAGCTGACATGCACCACAAAAAGAATAGCTCAACTCGGCTTAAGGAGGATAATGAGTCATTCCGGCCAGAATAATTATAAGCGAGGAAGCGATGGATGTAGTGCAAGGCTGAGTTCTGGATAAGATGGGCTCGCATCGCGCGAGCGTTGAAAGTGTGGTCGGCTAAATCGGTAAGTCCCTCATAAGCCATTTCGGCATCGAAACTCTGCAAATCTCAAGTAAAGCGGTTAAATGCGAATGACTCATGACATCCATCACAAACCCCATAACAAGATTAAATTTCGATATAGACATTGAGAAGTAATTTCCACATAGTCGAAATGTTACAACATCATGTGAACTAACATTAAGCAGACGTTGGGGCCAAAAATTAAAAGTGGCAGAGAATTCAAACACAAGTTCATAAAACGTTCCACAGTTAATCATCGGATATAAATCTCAACCAATGGCAGCAAAGTATGCGGGAACAAACTCACGTAAATGCAATGTTTCTAGAGTACGAGTCAGAATATACTTAGCTACACGGAAAGGGCGGTGTCTTACCGACTCAAAACGTACCATTTCGTCACTAGAGAATTGTAAATACCCATGCATTGTTTCCTCAGGAGGGACAGCGTATGACTGACCCCGTCGGTTGCACTCCAGATTTTCGTGGGCTGGTGGCGGGCTGTCAGGTGCATCCCCCGGGCTAGGTGGACGGGTCGGTAAAGCATCACGTGGAGGTTGCTGCCATGAGCTCGATGTTACAGGCGATGGATCCAGAGGTGGAAAACCGACAATGAAATCCTCTGTAAAACCATAGATAGGGTGATACATTAGTAAAGGTTGAATCGAAACAGGGCTAGAGTTTACCTCGGGAGTGTTATCCGACGCCGTCAAATGCATCGAATATGATGGGAATGGCGTCCGTCGTGACTGTGATGACGTTGTTTTGGTCGGCATTGAGTGAAAAGAAGGAGTTAGAGATCGTGGAGGGGACATACGGCGAGACGTGCTTGGTCTGGGGCGAAAAGAGGTGGTCGGCGTAAATGTCGAATGATACGGAAACGTTGGGGCTTGCGTATGACCTTGTGTCGGTTGAGTCGGTGGAGGCGGTGGAATAGAGTCGGAGTCACTCGGCAACTCAATGAGCGTCGGTGTGTTTAAGTAGCGTCGTCCTCCTAGAACGGTGGACGTAAGAGCATTGGTGGTGTCGTGCGTGGGAGGGGGTTGAATTTGAGTCAAATGGGGATTTTGTTTATTTGGGTGGATAAGGAGAGTTTTAAAATTGAAAAGTAATTTGATAGAGATTGGGGTTTTTTTTTATGATAATAGGTGTTCTGGAATTTGAAAAAGTTTAGTGATAATAGGGATGGGGCCCACGGTATAGTAAGAAGAGGGAATTGGGGAGTGTGGGCGGCAGAAAGTAGACAAAAGGTGGGAAAATTGTTTTTGGGTTTTGCTAACGTGTGCCCAAGCCTCTCTTGGGTTTTGCTAACGTGCGTCGTTAATGAAACGGTGCGCACAGGCTTCTCCTTCTATTTTTATGTTCGACCGTGTACTGCACTGTAGGATCCGAGTTTGGCACTGTTCGAATGGAAATTTTGCAATTCTTTGTCGTTTAAGTTTGAATAAAAATATTCGGTTCCTGTAAAATAAAATAAAAATTAAATTAAACATGCTTGATCGAATAAAAATAAAAAGTAAAAATAAAAATTTAACGGTTAAACAATGGGTTGCCTCCCATGAAGCGCTTTTGTTTAACGTCGTTAGCTCGACGTCCTGATCCAAACTACAGGTTCTTATAAGTCGAGATCTTCAATTAAGAAAATTTTTCTATTCACATAATACGGTTTAATCCTGTGTCCATTTACTTTAAATCGAGTGCCCGAATTGTCTTCAATTTTGACTGCGCCATGAGAGAATAATTCAGTTACCGTATAAGGTCCGCTCCACTTTGATCAAAGTTTACCTGCAAAAAGTTTTAATTTTGAATTAAAAAGAACTTTTTGTCTGACAGAAAAAAATTTAGAAACAATTTTTCGATCATGAAATTCTTTTGTTTTGTCCTTGTATATTTTGGCGTTGTCGTAAGTTTCTCTCCGGATTTCCTCAAGCTCCTGTATATGCAATTTTCATGTTTCACCAACTACTTCTAACTCCATATTGCATTGTTTTACGGCCCAATATGCCTTGTGTTCTAGCCTGACAGGTAAATGGCATGGCTTACCGAACACAAGACGATATGGTGGCATGCCGATAGGTCCTTTATATGCGGTTCGATAAGCCCACAAAGCATTAATCAACTTCAAGCTCTAATCCTTGCGATTTGGCTTAACTTTTTTCTCAAGAATCATTTTTACTTCACAGTTTGAAACTTCTACTTGTCCGTTCATTTGCAGATGATAAGCTGTGGCAATCCTGTGATTCACTCCATGCTTTTTCATAAGTACATCAATTACTCGGTTGATGAAGTGTGTGTCGCGGTCGCTTATTATCGCTCTTGGTGTACCAAACCTGGAAAAAATACAATTCTTTAGAAATTGAACAGTAGTTTTTTCATCGTTATTTCGAGTGGTTTTAGCTTCTACCCACTTTGAAACATAATCAACCTCAAGGATTATATAACAATTGCCAAAAGAAGAAATAAATGGACCCATATAATCAAGTCCCCAAACATCAAATATTTCGCATATATATATGACTAAGGGCATTTCGTTTCTTCGACTCAAATTACATGCACGTTGACAACTCTCACAAGATTTGCAAAACAAATAAGCATCACAGAAAATATGAGGACAAAAGAATCTGCATTCCAAAATTTTATGAGCGGTCCGCTTCGGTTCAAAGTGTCCACCATACGAATAAGAATGACAAAGATTTAAATTTGAGCTTACCTCATTTTCAAGAACACATCGTCTAATTACCTGGTCTAAACAATGCTTCCAAAGATACGTATCATCCCAAATGAATAAACGAGATTATCTTTTAATACGATTTACTTCAGCTCTCGTTACCTGTAGCTAAGTAATTGACTATATCTGCGAACCAAGGTATTGACGTTTGCGCCATCATTAAGCTTTCCTCTGGGAATTCTTCACGAATGGGAGGATCCACTATAGTGATTGGAAGTCGTCTTAAGTGATCGACCACTAAGTTCTCACATCATTTATTGTCCTTGATTTCCAGATCAAACTCTTGGAGGAGTAAGATTCAACGGATTAGTCATGTTTCGCCTCTTTTTTGCTGAGCAAGTACTTCAAGGCTGCATGATCAGAGAAAACAACAACTTTAGTGCCAAGAAGATATGGTCTAAATTTATCTAATGTAAAAATAATAGCAAATAATTCTTTTTCGGTTGTTGAATAATTTCGTTGTACAGAATCTAATGTACGGGATGCATAAGCGATAACGTGAGGTTCTTTCCCGATCTTTTGTCCGAGCACAGCCCCAACACTTCCATCCGAAGCATCACACATGACTTCAAAGGGGAAATCTCAATTTGGTGGTTAGACTATGGGTGCCAAGACCAACTTCTCTTTTAGTACGTCGAATGATTCTTGGCATTGTTGGTCAAAATTGAAGGCTTTATCCTTCTGTAATAGCTTGCACAATGGTTGCACCACCTTAGAGAAATTCTTAATGAATCTACGGTAAAAACCTGCATGACCAAGGAAATAGCAAATTTCCCTCACCATAGTGGCGTAAGGAAGTGAACGTATTATATCGGTTTTCGCTTTATCTACCGCAATTCCTTTAGATGAAACAATATGTCCTAGAATTAGACCTTTATCAACCATAAAGTGACACTTTTCATAATTCAGTATAAGGTTAAATTCTAGGCACCGACACAACACATTTTTCAAGTTTAATCAACAATCATCGAATGAATTACTGTAAACAGTGAAGTCATCCATGACGACTTCAATACCTTTCTCAATAAAATCAGAAAGAATACTAATCATACACTTTTGGAATGTGGCAGATGTATTGCAGAGTCTGAAAGGCATGCGTTGGTAAGAGAAGGTGCCGAAAGGACATGTAAACGTCGTTTTTTCTTGATCTTTAGGTGCTACTGGAATCTAGAAGAAACCAGAAAATCCATCAAGACAACAATAGTGAGATTTATCGGCTAATCATTCTATCATTTGATCTATGAACGGAAGATGAAAATGGTCTTTTCGAGTTAAAGAATTCAACTTCCTGTAATCGATGCAGACTCTCCATCCATTATGAACTCGTGTTGGTACAAGTTCTCCTTCAGAATTTTTAATCACAGTAACTCCTGTTTTTTAGGAACTACATGTATCGGACTTACCCATTTGCTATCCGAAATTGGATATATAATATATGCATCTAGGAGTTTTTGTATCTCATTTTTTACCACTTCCATCATTGGTGGATTTAGCCGGCGTTGACTTTCACGTGTTGGTTTTGCACCTTCTTCGGTTTTAATTTTATGCATGCAAGTGGATGGACTCAACCCTTTTATATCAACGATGGTCCATTCTATGGCCTCCTTGTATTAGCACAAAATAGTGGTTAAGTCCTTTTCCTCCTCCTCGGATAACCTTTTTGATATGATTACTAGTAGAGTGTTATTTGCTCCGAGGAAGACGTATTTCAAATGATCAGGCAATGGTTTCAGTTCAACTTCGGGTGCCTGCAAAATAAAAGGTAATATTTTAGGCTTAGAAGAAATCGAATTCAATTTGGTATGATCATAATGCGTGTTTTCATCATGATCCTCTAGCTCCCTACATATATCAAAGGAAAATTAGTCCTTAAAAATTCATCAGCCAAATGATCAATTAAATCGACAGAATTTAAACTTTCCACTTTATCAGGATATCTCATTGCCTTATATACGTCAAATTTAACGATCTCACCGTCAAATTCCATAGTTAAAATTTAGCTCATCGAGTCATTTACCTCCACCAATACATTCTCTAAGAGTCCTTCTGGATAGATCACCGACCTGTCGGCAAGCTGTATCGAAATCTTTGTATCCTTCAAAGGATCATTAGTAACCATTTTATAAACAGATAGAGGCATTACATTAATTGATTCACCAAGATCACACATTGCCCGTTTTATCTCAACTTTTCCAATTTTTCAAGGTATTGCGAACATACCTTGGTCCTTTAGTTTAGGTGGTAACTTTCGTTGGAAAACGGCTGAGACGTTTTCTCCTAAGTTCACTTTCTCGACTCTGGTAAGCTTTCTTTTGGTCGTACAGAGATCCTTTAAAAACCGGGCATACCTTGGAACCTTCCGGATAACCTCGAGGAGGGGTATGTTAACTTCTACCTTCTGAAGTACGTCTAATATTTCTTTTTCCTTAGCTTTTTATCCCTTTTGACTAACCTCGACGGAAAAGGAGGTGGCACGTCATAGGGAGATGGCATTGGGTCGTCTATTTATTCTTCTTTGTTCTCTTCCTGGGACCCTGAATCATCAGTCTTCTTCTATTTCTGGGTTACTTCGTTCGATGGAACAGGTGGTGCCACTACTGTACCGCTTCGAAGAGTGATGGCACTGATGTTCTCCCTCAGGTTTACTTCAGTTTGAGATGAAAACTTACCTTGTGATTCCAAGCGGCTTACAGTTTGAGCTAGTTGGCTTATCTGTTTGTCCATCTCTTGGAATTATGCTTCAGTTCGAGTCTAGAAATTTTCCTGGGAAAGTGCTAACCTCTTGACAATCGATTCTAATGATGACTTCTGTGGTTGTTGTGGTGGTGGAGGTCTCGTTTGATAGCCTTGATTCGGTCTCAGGTTCTGAGCATAACTGAAGTTTGGATGATCCCTCTATCCTGGGTTGTATGTATTACCGTAAGGATTACAAGCTCTTTGGGGAGGTCCCGAAAAGTTTCTGACTACGTTGACTTGAGCTGTTGCATCGTCTTGAATCAGTGGACAACCGTCTATTGGATGATCAGGTAATGCACATATTCTACATACTCGATTTTGTCCTGTCTTTCCTGCAACAAGAGAGTTTACGACTTCAGTTAACTTGTCTATTTTATTTTCTAAGGAAGATGAACTTATCTCATGAACCCTTCGAGAAGGTTCATTGTTTGTGGAAATTATTGGGAATTTACGACCATCGTCGATATTAAGTCTCTAGCCTCAGTAAGAGTCATATTCACCAAGACTCCACCACTGACAGCATCGATCATCTTCATTTCCAAGGGAGATAATCCTTCATAAAAGTATTGAAGGAGTGTTTGTTCAGTTAACCCATGTTGTGGGCAACTAGAACATAACTTCTTAAACCGGTCCCAGTAGTCATAAAGTGACTCTCCATCAAGTTGCTTGATTCCAAGTATTCTCCTTCGTAGTTCACTTACTTTCGCCGCAGGAAAAAACTTGTCAAGAAAAAGACCAGTCATTTGAGCCCATGTAGTAACAGAATTAGGAGGAAGATAAAATAACCACTCCTTAGCCAAATCCGCTAAGGAAAAAGGAAAATCTCTAAGTTTTATTTGGTCCTCAGTTACTCCCTGTGGTCTCATGCTGGAGCAGACCATATGAAATTCCTTGAGTTATTTGTGTGGATCCTCATTTGGCAATCCGCGGAATGTAGGGAGGAGATGAATAAGGCTAGTTTTCAACTGGTACGGAGTTTTGCCTTGGGGAAAATCAATGCACATAGGCCCTTACTCAGTAGGAGCTACGGCTAACTCCCGGATAGTAAGATCGGCCATCGGATTTATATTACCTAAATTCTAGTCTTCTTCTGGATTTGTTTGTTGTCGCCTTCTTTCCCAAAGCATCTTTGCATGGAGTCTCCTAGCTTTAGCTTCAATCTCCGGGTCGTACTCCACTAATTTTCCTGGATTAGACCTGGTCATATATCAAAAACAAACAAAAATTAGTAACTTTGGCGAAGTCCCCAACAAAGGCGCCAATTTGACAACTGTCGTTTTGGATGTCAAAATAATTCCTTTTTCTCAATTAATCAATAAGGAAATGCGTAGTGTAGAGAAATAAGGGTCGAATCCTTAGGGACTTAGAAAAATCACAAATTTATGTTTGATTGGTTTTAAACCAGATGTGAAAATAAAAAGGGGGTTTTGGTAAAAATATACTTAATTAGTAAAAAAACGTTTAAACAAACAAAAGCTATTAAGGTAAAAATAAGAGAATAAAGATTATGAATAAATACTGTAAAAATAGCCTCAAGCCTTGCTTTGACTCAATTTCCTATAGATCATCGAATAAGATTTTCCCTCCGGGATTCACGTCAGTTACTTTGTCTACAAGGGCTATCCCTGTGACTCTATCTTGTATACCGAATATCCAAGGCAATCTTTGATTCCGACTTCGGTAATTGATTCTAACAACATCAATTGTCGCAGATCAATTACCATTTAAGTTCATGGCATCCGACTCGGATTGTTTCTTTAATAACCGTCAATTCCGATCTCAATTCCCTCTTGGCGAAGCCATCTTGCCAAGTGTGTTCCCAGGAAGTCGAATTGCTTTCTATAAGCTGAATCTTCCTCACACACAATTAATCACAACAACCTCTTGACCAAAGTTAATCTTTGATTTTGAAAACTGTTTTGATTGTGAAAAATAAGCGCAGAGATTGAGAGAGATATTCCGAAGATATTAAGAGCCTGTTTCAATTCTCCTGATGGAATTGAGTCATCGCGACAGCTCTCGGCTTATGAAAAGTTTAGCTAAATATGACAAAAGTCATAGTTAACATTTGAAAACAAAGCTTGAAAAATAAAAAAAATGAAAAGAACTTGAAAAGTAAAAAGAGAAAGCTTTTATAAAAACTAGAGAGAAAATAAGATTGTAATCTGAGTGATGAGTTTAGGCTTACCCCAAGTGGGTATTTATAGCCTCTCAAAGCCTAAGGGATAAACAAAGAAAATAAATAAAATAATCCTAAGATAATTGGTTTTCAAATTTAAATTCAAACTTAAACTACTCTCCTAATGCAACTCTGCTCGTCCATCTTCCAGAAGGCGTGTGAAGAAAGTCTTCTAGAAGCCGTCGCTGACTGGACCTTCTAGAAATTGCAACGTCACACCGCGTCGTGCCCAGAGTCATGCCCATGTCTCCAGCCATGTCCAAATAATAAAAAAATGTAGAATTCGCCCGTTTTTTCACAAATTCTAGAAAACAATGACCTGTACAGAAACAAGTATAACACGACCAATTCAACAACAATAATTCCATAAAATCGAAGAAATAGAGAGCAAAGATTAACGATTTTGAACACTTATTAGCACTACTCCAAGTACACAAAGTATTGGTGAGAAAATACAATAATGCATTAAGCAAGATATCCATCACACACCAAGTATGTTAATTACATACATAGTGCTACAAAGTACTACTACAATACCACCTTATTTATGGTATTAATATTGCACTTATAACTCTCCATGTACATACAATAGGATTTAAAATCCAAATCATAGGTTAAACATTTATTCCAAACCATCAATAAATAATAATTTGTGTGACACACATCCATTCGTTTAAGGGCAATTCATACCCTAAAATCATTCATAAAATCATTTTTATAAACTTTATGAAAATATTTCAAAATGTGTTAAAACATATTTAAATAAGAAAACTCGAGGTTAACTCATCGCAAGTCGTCCTCATATCATATAAGTACACAATAAATGCACTCACTTGGTGTGCCTCACTATTATGCCTTATTCTCCATATTCGATTACTCTTGGACTTTTTCCTTGCTTTTCGCTTTGCTTGTATCATGATTTTGATCACAAACTAAACAAGAATCCATACAAGCACATACAAATATAAAAGACATATTAGTACTATTACTAACATTTTATACATGATAATAATACCCAAAAGTATTATTATTTTTCGAATTATTCTAAAATTCACCTTAAATTTTCCTTTTTACTCATAATGGGCCCTTGCCATTATTTCCTTCAATTCAAGGCCCAACTAAGCCCAATAAATTTCCCGTAGTAAATTTCCTGCCCAATATCTCAACAGTACCATAATTATCATTTAAGCCATTAACTTTCTCATTATTTACCATTTAGTACTTAAACTTTACCAAATTTCCAAAATGGCTAAATTTCACATTCTAACTTCAATTTCAGCCCTCAAAGAGTAATTTCCATTAATGTACATCAATTATTAAGTAATCGGACATTCATCCCATAACTTTTCAAAATTTTCAAATAGGTCTGTCAACTTTTGAAAATTTATAAAATGACCCAAATACTTTTTCTAAGGCTTGCAAAACCTTTAAAATATCATTTATAAACCATGGGGATTTTTGAACAATTTTTCCCAAGTTATTTCCTCAAGGCTGAACCATTTATGTGTTAGGGATTCAATGTTTTCACTTGATTCAAGCATGAAACCAACCTCTATTCAACATTATAAAATCTCTATAATCAAACGCCCTAACTTAATTTCATCAAATCACAATCTTTCGCCAAATCTAGGGTTAGGTCGAAATCAACATAAGCATGTATAAACATGTATAGGTGACTTTAATCGACAATAAAGCTTGTATATGATTCTACAACCTCAATAACATCTAAATCTTTCATCAAATCATGAAATCCTAATATGAACATAAACCCTAAAATTTGGGATCTTTGAAAACAAATCAAATTAGCATGTAATAATGGTACCAAATGAGAAAAATTTTCTAGTTCACATCTTGATCCAAAACCCAAAGGAAATTGCTTAAAATTGAAAAATAAAATTTCTCTTACCTAAGTATGGGGGAGCACGAAATGAAGTTGTAAATAGCTTGGTTTCATGAATTTTTCCTTTAATTTCATGTTAATTTAGCATTTATTTAAGCTTAAATGAATATAATATTCATTTAATGAGAAATGTTCATTTTACCCTAAATGAAACTTGATATTTACCTTAATACCAAGCCACATAATCCTTACCATCTTTATAAAGTCAAATATGAACCAATTAATTCACCCTTTCCAACTTCGTCCATGCAATCTTTCCAAAATTTCAATCCTGTCATTTTTCATCCAATGGTCCAAATTAAACTTGGAAATAATTTCTCAAATCAAATGATCCATATTATTTTCAATAAGTTTAAAAAAAAATTTAAGCTTGATTCAATATCCTTAAATTTTTCTAGAAATTTTTATTCAATCTAATTTACCTAATTTTTACAGGACTTTAACACTTTATAGCTTTTAACATAAATTTCTCATACAAAATCTGCTTCCCAAAAAACTCTACACTTAAGGGTGAACTATTTACTTACATAGTCAGATTACCTAACTTTTTGAAAATTATCTTTTTGGTCCCTAAACTTTTTAAACTTTATACTTTGGTCACCATACTTTAAAAACTTATGTTTTGGTCATTAACCAAAATTTGGGGTATTACATATGCATTTTATGTAAGAGGCCTAGGTTCAATTCATGTTAAGAGCAAGAATACTTTCTTTTATTTATCCCCATAGTTGGTGACACGTGTCACCATTTAATTGGTTGAATAAAATTAGTTAAAAATGTTGAGGAGATATGAAAATTAAAATATAAAGCCACGTCAGCATTGTTGTTAATGGTTTTGAAAAAAACAAATTAGGTACTAGAATGAAATAAAAATGATAGTGTATGTACTAAATGTATAATTTACCCTTTCAATATTTACTTAATAAAAACAATTTAATTAGTGATATGTTTCGGTACTCCGCTTTAATGATATATTGTGTTATTTTACGTGCGTTGTAGACTTGTCCTTGAAAATAATAGTGACTGTGACATTAGTTACTCTAACAATGAAATTAGTTAAAAGATGAGATTAAAATCAATGGTAGCACAGTGGTTGTATCAAATCGCAATGATGAGATTAAATTAAAAAATTATCATGATAGACATTAGTTTACAATGATTTACTAATTTAACAAAGAATAGTTATATTATAATAGATAATAAGATATTTTTGAAGCATATTAAGTATCAAAATATGATTGAGTGTACAGTTCACGTCGCACACCGAAACACCTTGTTAATGTAACACATTAAAACATATCGTTAATGCAACACACCAAAACACACCATTAATTAAATTATCAATGTTAAATAAATATTAAAATATTCAATGACCAGTCCATGATTAATCCAATAATTTTGTAGGATAACATTTACAAATAGTCACTAAATTATGTTAAAATATTCTTTTAGATGTTAAACTTTCAAAAGTTATATAATGGTGTTAAACTTTAACTTTTTTTATAAAATAGATATGACAACTTTAATTTTCATTAAAGGGGTGAAGTGAGATATTTACCCCCTTAACTATAAATAAAGTTTCAGTTTTGATAATTTTCAACATTTTTAATTAATAATTTTAAAAAACATTTTTTAAATGTATAAAAATTCATAATATTTTTTAAAAATTTTAAAATATTTATAACTTTATGAATTTATTAATTCATCAAATTATTTTATAAATAATTTTTATTTAGTTATGATTGAATTTGTAAAATTTATTATTTTTAATTTTTAATATTCAACAATTTCAATTATCAAAAAGCGAAGTCATATTTTTTAAATTAATATTATTCAATTATTTAACTTTTGTTTAATAAATTGAAGTATAATTTAAAATGTATTTATAATTTCAAAAGTAAATTTTAAAATTCAATATAATTTGAAAATATAGATTTTTTATTTTTAGCTTTTGAAATACTTACTCAAAAATATAAAAAAATATTGAATGAAAATTTTAATCACAATTGATGGATCAAAGAATATATTTTTATATTAATTTAAAATATCATATCATCCCTTAACGATAATTAATGATCGATGCTTATATTTAAAACTTAATCAATGTTTTATAACTCATTAAAAGTTGAATTACCTTAGAATTTTTCTATTTTCAATCTCATTAAAGCTAAATTACTATCCATCCATATAAAAAGGGTTGGTTTGGATGGATAATGAGATTGATTCGAATATAGTTAAAAATAGTAATGATAGTAAAATTAAGGATAAACTATAGTAATGGTCACTGAACTTTTTCGACGCTTGCATTTAGGTCCCCCAACTTTTGAAACTTGCAATACAATCCTCTAATATTTAGTTTGTTTACAATATGGTCCTTGACGTAACCAACCGTTTGACGCCGTTACACTGTCGTTAGAAGAAGATGATGTGGCAGTCCTCTATCATTTAGTCCGTTTGCAATATGGTCATTGAACTTTTCAGGCACTTGCATTTAGGTCCCCAACTTTTAAAACTTACAACACATCCTCAATTACATTCTAAACCCTAAATTCCAAAATAATTTAATTATATTTTAAACCCTAAATTCTAAAATACTTTAATTTAGGGTTTAGAATATAATTGAAGTATTTTGAATTTTAGGTTTAGAATGTAATTAAAGTGTTTAGGAATTTTGAACATGAATTTTCTATTTGATAGTGTTTATTTCAATATAAATTTGAGGTTTGTTGCATGCACATCCAACGACTTCCATACTTTGAATATAAAAAGTGCACTTACCACATTTATTGCATAAACCGTTGAAGTAAAAGTAACAAGGCCAATTTGTCTTGTTCGCAGCTGCCGCACTTTGGTATGACAATCCAGTAGGTTTGGATGGAACTTAAGCAGGCATATCAAACGGCTGCGAAAATAGTAAAGAGTTTTAGTTCATATGATTACAACATACAACCAAGCAATAACTAAAATAAACCAAGAATATCAATTTATAACTCATTCGAAAGGAGGACTTAATAAATAAAGGGAAACGGGTTTGGTCATAGTCACTCCAAAAGCTAAGGCGTCAAATGGGTTGTTTAAAATAAACATTAGATGTCAAATACAACATTACCAGTTACGAATGCATTAATGGCCTACCCATTTAACATATAATTGCTTCTAATGATCCATGTTTAATGTTATTCAATAGCCAAACATGATGAGAATCTAAAGAAGATAGCGGAACTAAAATCATAGGACCCCATAATTCTTGTAAATTCATGGCATGTCAGTAATAAAAGACATTGTAAAACATAGAGGACACTGCAACAAACATATATATGCCAGAAATGAAGGTGCAAATGTGCAATGACCGAGCAACATATCAAGTAGCTGCTCCAAATATACTACCCTGTCATGATACCTTTCGATTTGCGTGCATGCATAATTGTCATCTAAAGCTATAATTCAATACAGATTCAACTGTAAAATTTCCAAAACATGTAAAAAATCTAGTTGTTTCAAGATATATCAGTCCAATAATCACTTCTATTCTGATGGGCTGAATATCTTTCATAAGGAGTACTACAAGTTTTGATTAAGAAGAAAGAAAGAAAATTAGATGGTTTTGGTTCAAAATTAATATTGAATATCCATATCCTTGATATGCAGTTCCAGAAACATAAAAATTTCAACAAAAACACACAATTCTCCCTCCATTTTTTCTTTGTAAATAAAAAGCTGAAAGACAGAGCACTGCTTAGGTTTACAATTTTACATGGCGGAAACTGAAGAACAAAAACCAAACGAGAGTGCATGTGAGCGAAAGAGACAGAGAGGTGAATGTGTTGTTTGGGATTTCATTATATTTGATCATTTGTTGGAAAATCTTTAACCACAAGGATTAAACGAAGAAATTATTGTATGCCATTTATACAAAATAATTCCAGCTTTGTTGGTGACTTTCAATAATGATACTTAGTTCATCTTAGTAGTATTTGTCAACTCTGCATTTCTAACCCCATTTTTTTCTCACAAGCATTTCATCGAACATCTATGCTTCACCTGAGATGACCTGTATCTAACATTACACCTTGAATCGTTGATGGTTCCGATAGTCCATTGGTCGGGTCTTCTCTCAATGGATCCTTATTCAAGTCAACACCTTCACAGAATTCAAAGTTAGAATAGAATTTCCATGCATCCCCGACTGAAAGTTACACTAGAAATGAGAAGAGAGAAGATAAAAAGGAAATTTGAGATCGAAAATGAATTTGGGATTTAGAATGAAATTGAGGATTATGTTGCAAGTTTTAAAAGTTGGGGGACCTAAATGCAAGTATCTAGAAAGTTCAGTGACCATATTGCAAATGGACTAAATGTTGGAGGACTACCACGTCATCTTCTTCTAACAGTAGTGTAACGGCGTCAAACAGCCGATTACGTTGGGTATCATATTACAAACGGACTAAATATTGGAGGATTGTATTGCAAGTTTTAAAAGTTGGGGGACCTAAATATAAGTTTTAAAAAAGTTCAGTGACTATTACTATACTATTATATTGTTGGGATTGAACATTGTAACGATATTAAAATCAATAATCTGATAAGTGTTTGAATTCATTTGCAATGAGAAAAATGAGATGAATATAGAACATAACAACCAAAAGGACATTAAACGATATTAAAGCCGTATATAAATTAAATAACGAAGTAACAAAATAATATTAATGTTAAGATAATTAAAAAAAATTAAAGATATATTTATATTAAAAGTAAATCATTAAAAATATTTAAATTATATTTATAAATATTAATATATCTATATCATTATGTTAAATAATAATAAAAATATTATTTATATTAATTAAATAATTTAAATATTATAATTTTTATTAACAAAATACATCAATATAATTTATATTTAATATTTAAACTATAACAATAATATAAAATTAATAAAATAGTTGTAAAATAAATGAGGTAAATATGAAAATTACCTACTTATAAGATAATTGAAATTTTAACAAACAAATAAAAATGTTAAAATTATTAAAATGTTGATAAATAGTTTTATATGTGCATATGTATTGCTTTGACAATATTCAAATAACACTACCAACAACGTGTTTGTCTAGTGAGATGAGGTACTAGATCCCTTGAGCAAGGTCAGGAGTTCGAATATTGGCGATTGCAAATGGAACAAACGGAGTTGGGAGGGTCACCTTTGCCTCCGCAATACCCAATATGAATTAATCGATCAATAGATCGAATACCGATGGTTGTACTAAAAAAAGCATTGAAGATCATTAAATCAAAATAACCACCTGATGTTAAATGATTCATAAATCTGGTTGTGTTTAGAAACTCATTAACTAATTACCTTTGAATATGATTCTTTGTAAATTACAATTACAACATGTTTGCTTAACTATGGTAATGGAAGGCATGGTTAAAATATTTACACAAAATAAAACATAATGACTTTCAAAGTGGTCTCTTTAGATGCATTTGGTTTTTAGCATTTGAGTTTATAAGGTATATATATATATATATATATTGTCAATTGATTAAGAATGTTCCAAACAAATATAATCACCTCTGATGGCTTTCAAACTCTTTTATTTATTGTTTAAACCATTTGTAAACAACGCAATATAAAATCTAAGCCTAAAACCAAAAGGTCATGTACCCAGCATTGAGATGTATGCCTCAACAAGACTGGCGTATGAAGCTACCAGACTTTAACCAATTCAAATTCAAAAACAAGCCACGGGTTTGGTGGAATACTCTCGCTTGTTCCTTCCTTTGTACATCTGCAACAAAAACCAAACTCAAGACCATACAAAAGTACAGAGTCGAGCTTGGAGTAGGATTTCCACATACCTCACCCACGGTGGAACTGTGAGTCTACGTTTGCCACCAACTTGCATGCCTACCAATCATCATTATTTAAATCATTACATATATAATTCAAACCCCAATAACTTAGTGATAAGCAACTTCAAAAGACATGTTCATACCATCAATGCCAACCTTCCATGTCTCTTGAACTTGTCCCTCAACTGTGATAGCAACAAAGATACAAGTCCAACTCAAAAGGTTTAAAACCAAATATATTTGCAGAAGAATCTAATTTGATCAAAACTAAACATTGAACACACAACAATATATTTACAGAGCATGATTAAAGAAAAAGATGTTACCTAGTCGGAATGTTAAGTGACCTTTGTCAGCACTTGAATCAATTACTTCCCCACTGTCCTTCAACTTTACGGTGTAATGGACTCGGACCTGATAGCAACAAAACTTTGTGAATAATTTAGCACCAAAGGGGGGAAAATACCAATTCCTTTCATCCAATGAAACCCCAGGGATAAAATACTACATGCCTTTTTACCAAGAGAAGCTATTTTCCCATTTGGTTTTCCCTTTTCTAACTCTTCAATCATAATTCCATTCGACAGCTGAATTTCCTGGTCATTAGTATTCTTGTCATTCAAGTCAACAGATTGCTCCTTTTCAGGGGCTGGTGGTTCCATCTTCGTACCATCCTGCTCTCCCTCATCCTTGAATCTTTTCTTATTTTTCCTCTTCTTAGAATGACTTCAAGAAAAGAAAAACAAAGTGAACATCACACATTTAAGACTGAAATTGAGGAAAAAGGATAAACACCTACTTATCATTAACATGAGTTTGGGTTTCCTTATCCTCCATAAGTACATCCTCGATCACGGAATTTAAATTCGAACCATTTTTCGAGACCTCATCCCCTTTGGTATCATTGTCTTCAAAGTGTTCCTTTCTTTTCCGAATTAGCTTAGCTCCATCGACAGTACCCACTTCACTGGGTGTCAACAACGGATTATCAGATTGACATATCCTGCAGTATATCAGATAGCAGTTGTTATTAACAAGACAATTGCTACAAATGACACAACTAAGTCAAAAAACATGGAAGAACATATTTCATGCAACATATAATTCTCTAAAGAGAGTATATCACGGACTCATTACTGGCCAGCTTTTGATTTTGGTCATTTTGCTCCAATACCACTTTTTCAACCACACAATGATCAGCTTCCGGTAATCTTTCCTCCCTTACCAGCTCTTCAAGCTTATCCACATTCCTAATCCCTGATTTACTGCAAGCAAGAAGGAATAGAAAAAAGTACAACACGATCAAATGTAATTCAAAAACAATGATTGAAGAAGCAAACAGCCATATTTTAAACAGATGATAGTTTGCACCCGCGATCCTCTTCTCAATATGGTTAGCTATTGAATTTAAGTTCGTTGTTGTTCTTGTCAAAGAAATACAGCAATCGTACCATTCAAGTTGAACACCATTAATTCCTTCTAACATGGTAGCATTATCTTCAATCTCATTATTGTTATGGTTACCAGTTTCTTTCCTAGATTCTCCTCCTATATCGTCTTTTCCGCTCTTTGATGCGCATTTTCCTGAAAACAGTGAGGAAATAGGCAATGCATTTTCAGTTTCACTGTCAAATAGTTCCCTAGGAGAAACACCATTGATGAAATCCTTTTGCTGAGAATTTCCATTATCAGATTCACTTTTCTGGTACTTTTTCCTAAGCCTCCTACGCTTTCCTATGCGACCCTTAAACTTTAAGCCCCGCATTTCTTCATTTGCTGAATTCATACACAAAAAAAAGGACATTTAAATTAGAAAGAAAATAATTTCAGATGTAATCTAACCAGAATCAATGATGATTATTGTTCCCTTGTAACAAAAAAGGCTAAATTTAATGGACAAATGGTCAAAATTTCCATGTAAGAGGTGTGGTGAAACATACATCCAAACCCAGCAGGAGATTCTTCAGAAGATGAGAAGACTTGTGGATCATCATCATCGTCAATAAAACTACCGCCATACTCACTTTTTTCACTACTCTTGACACGTTCTGTTTCGGTGTCTGCAATATCTTCTCCATAGGGTTCTCTAAGCAACATTGTGAAGGGAAACAACAGGAAAGAACCCAATAACACGAAGTAAATCTCAAAAACTTAAAAACAAAAGGATACGATCCATCACTGTGATAACGATCAAGGGAAGAAGAGCCCAGATAGTAACCAGTAAGATGAACAGCTCGAGGGCCAATAACGGAGAAAACGACTTCAACAGATTCCTCGAATTCCAAATTGAGTTGACAACACTCTGCCTTATCAGGAAACAAACTACACAGAAATACCGGCTTACTATGTCCAATATTACATTTAACTATGCTTTTCTGTTCTCCACTACCCATTCCTAATGTCGCCTGACAGAACATATTTATGCCCTTTTTTCAAAAATTTTGATATCGGATAATTGAAAAGTACGCATTAAACACAACAGATAAGGGAAAATAGAAAAGTTTAAAATTAAGTACCTGGGATATATGAAGCCTTCCATAGAGAGGTACATGTGTGAAGGACTTCCCAGGTTTCACTTCGGTTCCTGGAAAATGTTAACCGTAGCTTCACTTTTACAAGAAAAAGAAAAAGAAACCATGAAGAAAAAGAGAGCATAGTGTATGAGAAACTAACCCCAGAAAGCCATTGAAGAGTGAAGAGATTACAGAGATGGGATTTAGGTTTTGGGTAAACCCTTATTTATACTGCAACTTGGAGGGAAACCGGATCATCACACCCGCTCTGCCCTTCTTTGTAAATATGAAAAAGGCGGCAAAAATCTTATACGTGGGATAGATTATCCTTAAATTAAGTAAACATTATTCTATTTACTCTTTATGTATGGTAAAAAAAATAATTCAATTATTCTAGGTAGATATTGTTTTATTAAATTCTATATCAGATAAATAAACAAATCAATTATATATAATAAAAAATTGATAAAATTTAAAAATATTTTAACATCATGAATCAAATGGGCTCCGTGATAAATGAATTGTTAATATTCCTTAAGGATCCGAATTTGAGCACCATAAAAAAATATTCTTATACTTACCCCATATTAATAAAAAAATATTTTAACATTATAATTAAAAATAGATTTTAAAACTATATTAAAAAAATAATATTTATCTTTCCTAAAATCTCATCAATTCATATTTTCTCTAAAATTGATTCTTTTCTTTATATCACTCATTTATTTTCTCACTTATTCATTATCTTCTCATCAATTCATCTTTTCTCTAAAAAAAATTATTAATCTAAAGGTGATTACGGGAGCTTGACGAGCATGAGAAGCAAGTTTTAATGCTTACATAACTTGAGGTTGTCATTTACCGTAACATCTCAAACCAACTCAAAATAATAAGTGCAATCAAAGACGTAGTACAATCTTTAGTTTTAAAATGAGCCGGGTCGTGAGTTAAAAGATCCATGAAGCCTAAGTGCAAAGTGAAGGCGCATGTCTTTTATAGGCAAGACACCTATTATACTAAAATAATTTTAAATCAATTCTAGAACATATCTATACCTATTGCCCACTTATTTACTCCTAAATACTAAATTTCCTCCTCAGACTTTCTTCCATCACTATTACTTTTCTCCTTCTCATGTCTTATTTGTACCATTCGCAAAATCCAGTTTTATTACATTTCCCCCACAGAGTTAGTTATATTGATAAATTCACATCATTTCCTAATTTTATAAAATCATCACATAAACACTTTAAAATCATAGAGTATGATTTTAAATCAATATACTTAACTAATTAAATGTGTAGTTTTAGAAAAACTTAAAGGCTATAGAATTAAGAAGACCCAATATTTGTTTAAACTAAAACAATTTTACTTTTAAGTATAAGTCAAATTGTTCTTAAAACTATTTTTTTAACTTTTACGGTAATTAAAGGATAATTTTTTTACATAAGGAATTTAATTAATCAATATTTATAAAATTAAATATCATTCAATACAAAGATAATTTTAATTACTATCACTAACATTAATATATTTTAAATAAAAAGGTAATATGAATGCAGACCTACTTAATCAATATATTTTAAATGAAAAATATTTAAATAAAAATTAATATGAATGCAGACCTTTTTTTTAATGGAAAGGAAATAAACTTAACATTACATGGAATCAGCCGATGTAATTTGATTGTCTTCATAAAAAGCATCCCACCTCTAAGGGAGAAGCACGATGGATCTGGGTTACGAATGGTCCTGCTTCGCCATGCAATCGAATGCAGACCTACTTAGTTACTATTACTAACACTTTTAGAAGCGTTTTCTCTTGCGCCCATATGTTCCTTGTGCTTTAAGTTATCTATATCCGAAGTATTGAAGCTGTTTATACATTGGATATAACTCATGTTAAAATGTGTTGAATTGCAGAGGTTCGTGACATCAAAATATGGAAATGAAATATATAGATCAATAACTATACTATTAGGAGTCAAAGATGTCACATTAACTATTCAAAATACTTCTTAACCTAAAATGGGTAAAATTTTGTTCCTTTCAAAAATTTCCTATTCTTAACATTTATAATAAAATAATTAATTAGAGAAAATTAAAATATAATATTTCAACTTCTATTTCAAATCTGGTTTTAGGCAGTAATAGGTAGTTCTTCTCTGTTCCATATAATAGATAAAACTTTCTAAAACTATCTGATTCTAAATCCACTTAACTAATATTTAATACTAACTACATTAATAATTTTGCAGACATTTATTTTTTGTATACATGTCAACTAGAAAATTTAGAACAAAATAGAATGTCATTATTGTTACCTGTAAATATTCCTTGGTGATTGATGACAAGCTCAACTCCTTACTCCTCTTGCTATCTTTGACCTACGCGTGAAAATCATCATAGGCTAAGTATACACTTAGTGAGACAATCATAGAAATATTCAAGGCAATGCAACACATAAATACCAATAAACCAATATACTCGCCATTTATACCATATGCTCATAGGCTTATTCACGTGTATATCAATTATTAACCAATAAACCATAACCCAATTTAAACCTTGAGGATTCTGGGTATTCGAGTCAAATACATGCATCGTAATGCTATGACACATAAGTTCGTGCACACCACCTGCACTAAGTGTCTTGGGTATACACACTAGTACTATGACAAATAAGGTCGTGCCCACCACCTGCACTAAGTGTCTTGGGTATACACTCTAGAGTTAATCCGTATATGCAACCCTTATGTTGGATTTTATGACATATCCTGTCCCTCAAAGACTTACTTAGGCATATAGTTCTATTTTTTTTTATTCCATCCATGGCAATGTATATCAATATAATTTAACTTTTGGGTAGTTCATACCCAAAATAACCTTCACAACAAACATCATATATATTCATGATAAACATCATATATAATAACAAGTTATCAAAGCATTTTATATTCAACCTTTGACATATTTAGAATATGTCAAATATATTATAAATGACATAAAAATCATGCCAACATGAATAAGATAGACTTATCGCAAGTCTTCCTATTGACATATAAACATCCATGTATAATATTATGGATACATTGCAATCACATTAACACTTTATATACAAGTCAAAATACAACATCACTACGTTTTAGCTTGACCCTTTGCTTTCGATTTGGTTCGATCCCAAATTTATCACAATTTTATATGTATAGAAAATGACTCTTGTTTCAAATAGAGGTTGTTCTCTCTTAACACCTTGAACACCTTTCTCAAGTGTTCCACATGCTCCTCAAGTGACTTGATATAAATAACAATGTTGTCAAGGTAAAAAAATATTATCTAAAAAATGTTGTAATACCTTGTTCATGAGAGCGCAAAAAGTGGAAGGAACATTTGTGAGACCGAAAGGCATCACCCAATATTCATATGAACCGTAGCGTGTCACACATATTGTCTTCATTTCATCTCCTTAAGTAATTTTGACCTGATAATACTCAAATATGAGATCCAACTTGGTGAATCACCTTACACCACCATGTTGATCAAACAAATCGTCAATCAAAGGGATTGGATACTTATTCTTTATTGTGAGCTTATTTAAAGTTCGATAATCGATGCACATCCGAAGCGACCCATAATGCTTTTTTGAACAGAACCGGGGCACTAAGGGTGATTTGGATGGACTGATGAATCCATCATCGATGAGTTCTATCAATTGTCTCCATACTTCCTCCAATTTATACAGAGACATTTGATAAGGGACCTTGGAAGGTGGTTTCGTATTCGGTACAAGTTCAATCTTGTGATCCTCTTCCCTATTCAGAGGCAAACTCTTCGGCAATTTCGAAGACATCACATCACAAAATTTAGCTAACATTTTCCCCACTTCCTCTAAGATTTGGTCCACTTTGGCAACCTCATCAACAACTAAAGATGCCAAAAAGGCCAGTTCTTCCTTGAGCATCGCCTTTGCAAACTGAATAGTCGATAACATCTTAGCCTCAATTCTAGAACCTCAGTTTACCGGAACAATATATTGACCCTTTGGGTCAATAATCACTAAACAGTTGTGACATGGTATAACGAGTACACTAAGAAAACTAAGCTCAATCATAAAATGAAAATCATCTAACAGGATTACCTTGATGGTTTAATTGAAAAAGGCCTACGATTGAAGGTTGATACGAGAGTGAAAACTTACATATGGAATGTTTCTGGCTCCTAGTGTGTACCCCAAGAAGAGTTGAATTGACTACAGTGGCATAATTGACCATTTTACACGAACCTGGAAGTCAGATATCATCTCTACGAGTTTTTGTGATGAGGATGCTACAATCATTCTTCCCACTCCTCTCTCTCGCATAGCTAAAGAGGATTGTGTAGTTTGGTGTGATGAGCAATCGAGTGAATTCAATGTTTGTAGCAGTTATTGCATATTGTTACAATTAGAGGAAACATCCTCGCTTTTACTAACCTATTTAGGCATATATGGGGAGCACATTGTCAATGAAAGATTAAGCTCCAAATCTAGAAATTTACTCGTAATTTCGTCCCAATAAAACAAGCTCTCCTTACTTGTCATATCCTCAACAGAGCTCAGTCGAGCTGAGCTCTGCTCCAGACCACTGCCCACATAGCTCACGATTGTGAGTTAGCTACTACGGTGTGACCCTCTTTGAACTTTTACTAGCCTCCACAAGTTAGTCAGTTAGCTTTTAATGGCTAGTTTCTTTTGTTATTTGAGAATAATCACTCTTCTAAACATGGTTTTATTATGAGTGTTATTTGGGGGATTTGGTTTGTGAGAAATAAACTACTGCATGAGGGGAAGAGGATTAGTGGGAATGAATTTTGTACCTTCGTCAAGTCTTTTTGTAGCCAGTAAAACACGACCAATACTCTTCTATCTATTGCTACCCATTTGATTTGGTTCGTTGATTTCTCATACTTGTCATATTTGAGAAGATGAATTTCGACACTCGTTTCATACAACTCAGGAACATATCCTATTCAGCAATCATTATCAGAGACAACAATGGATTTGTGATGGGTGCATGTCAAAGAAAATTATTAAAATATTGATGTAGGGGGATCCGAGACAGATGATGCTGAGCTGTCAGATTGCACCTTGATGGCGCTGAGATACCATGAATTGGCACATCAGCGCAAAGGCGAGAATTGATTGTGACATGTTCGTCATTGGGGTCGTTTTGAGTATGTTTCAGTCTTTTGGCCATAACTTTGGCTACAGGTGTCAGAATCGCGCATAAGACCCCAATCCTGAAAGCTCTTTTTGACGCGCACGCTCTCCATGTTGCCTTTTTTTCAACCTCAAATTCTGCCGTTTTCCCCTCCGAATCAATAGATTTAGATATTTTTACTATTTATGGTAATATTTCGATTGCCAATTAGAAAGTCAATTTAAATCCGATTTAGGCCGGATTTTTTGGAGATTGCTTATTTTATTTCAAATTTCAATTTAGAGTGATTTTCGGGATTTTTCTATTTTTGGCAAAATTCGAATAAAGACGATTTTTGGCTATAACAGTCCGGCTTGTGGACTGAATTTGGGCTTGTTTGATTTTATAATATTTTATTAAACCCTAGAGACTTTTTTTCTCTGATTTTTTTTGGGTGAATTTTATCTTGTGAATCATCTGTTGGAGCGCCTGCAGGATAATCATTATTCTGTACGGCGTTAGTTGGTATTAGAGCTTCAACATCTTCCTGGGAAATTTCACCAGTTTCAATGGCTGGAGGTCGTGGTCGTCGTGAGCCGGTTCTGAATGAGAAAGCCCAACGCCGTGATCGCAGCGTTCAGGATGTGATGATTGCGGATTTGCAGAGGCAAGTCGCAGAATTAACCCAGCGCCTGGCGGCGCAGGACTTCGAGAATCGTGAGGCCTCTGATCACGATACCAATTCCACTTTTGAAAACCCATATCACAATCATGCTCTATTCCGGGAGCACCGTGGTCGGGAGGAGCGTCATGGAGACCTCAGTTTTCGGGTCGATCTCCCTGAGTTTTCTGGTACGTTACAGGATGAGGGATTTGTGGATTGGATTAATGAAGTGGAGCATATTTTTGAATATAAGGAAGTCCCCGATCGTGTGAAAGTGAAACTGATCGCAATCAAACTCAAGGGTAGAGCATCTGCGTGGTGGGAACAGTTGCGATGTTCACAAGAAAGACAGGGCAAGGCCAAGATCACTTATTGGGAGAATATGAAGAAGAAGATGAAGGGTCACTTCCTTCCCTTTGGCTACACGCAAACCTTGTTTTAGCGACTTCATGCGTTGAGGCAGGGCGCACGATCAGTCGATGATTACACGGAGGAGTTTTACCAATTGGTCGCCCGGAACGATTTATCTGAGATGGAGGAGCAAATGGTGGCACGGTATTTGGGGGGTTTACACCAGCCCTTACAATATGTCCTCGGCCTTCATTCATTGTGGAGTGTTTCGGAAGCTTACCAGCGTGCACTTGCTGTTGAAAAACAGTAAAACAGGAGACCAGTTATCAGGAACGATCACAACAGTCAGCCAGTTTGTCCTCAGGATTCCCGTCCTGCTCAACAGCCACCGCAGGGTAATTCTAACCCTACTATTAGATGTTTTCATTGTGGTGAACTAGGGCATAGGGCGACTGATTGCAGGAAGCCTGCTAGTCAAAAAGGCAAAAATTTGTTGATTGAGGAAAACACGGAAGACGAGACTGAGGAGATTGGCGAAATCGTGTATGATGATGATGAGACTGATGATGTGCTGTATGGAGATGGTCATGAGACTCTGGTCGTTCGCAAGAGCCTACTTACTCCCAAGGCCGATTCAGGAGACGATTGGTTGAGAACCAATATTTTCCACACGATGCACAGTTACAGATAAAGTCTGCAAAATGATCATTGACAGCGGCAGTTGTGAGAATGTAGTGTCCGAGGAGGTTGTCCAGAAATTGCAATTGAAGACGGACCGTCATCCTAAGCCATACAAGCTGTCATGGCTAAATAAAGGTAGTGAGGTAATAGTTGATAGGCGATGCCTCGTGTCTTTTTCAATTGGTAGAAAATATTTTGATAATGCCTGGTGTGATGTTGTGTCTATGGATGCGTGTCATATATTGTTGGGTCGACCCTGGCAGTATGATCGCAGTGTCATTCATGATGGACGGAAGAATACATATTCCCTTAGCATCAAGGTAAAAAGATTGTGTTGGCACCCCGGCGGGAAGGACTCACTCCTACCCCAGTAACCCATATTACTACTCTCCTTTCTATGTCCAGGTTTTTAGATGAGATTGAGCATGGCGACGTGGTCTATGCCTTACTACCTTGTGAGAACAATGCAGTAGACGTGGATGCAGATTTACTAGTAGAGGTGCAGCGGCTGCTAGCAGAATTCTCTAACTTGATGCCTGAGGATCTTCCTCCTGGGCTACCACTTATGAGGGATATTCAGCATCAAATTGACCTTGTTCCTGGGTCAAGTTTTCCAAATCGACCAGCATATCACCTCAGTCCCAAGGAGGCTGAAGAGTTGCAGCGACAGGCGGAAGAGTTATTGGAGAGGGGCTATATCCGAGAGAGTATGAGCCCATGTGTAGTCCCTGCTCTGTTAGTGCCAAAGAAAGATGGTTCTTGGAGTATGTGTGTTGACAGCCGAGCGATCAACAGAATTACAGTGAAGTATTGGTTTCCAATTCCCTGTCTAGATGATATATTGGATCAGCTATCTGGTTCTAAGGTCTTCTCAAAAATTGACCTTAAGAGCGGTTACCACCAAATCAGAATAAGACCTGGAGATGAGTGGAAGATGGCGTTTAAAACTCCACAAGGGTTGTATGAGTGAATGGTCATGCCTTTCGGGCTATCCAATGCGCCCAGTACGTTCATGTGATTTATGCATCAGGTCTTGCGGCCTTTTATGGAGAAATTTGTTGTAGTTTACTTCGATGATATCCTCGTTTATAGTCCGACATGGACTTCACACTTCGATCACCTCCGTGCTATTTTTGAGATGCTGAAAACGGAGTGCTTGTTTGTCAATTAAAAGAAGTGTTCTTTCTTCACTACTTCTGTGACTTTTCTTGGTTTTGCTGTGTCTACTGATGGTGTTCATGCAGATCAGTCAAAGGTAGATGTAGTCTTGGAGTGGCCCAGACCAAGGACCTTACATGACATCCGAAGTTTCCATGGCTTGGCGTCTTTTTACCGCTGATTCATTAGAAATTTCAGTACTCTGATCGCCCCTATCACATAGTGCCTCAAGGGGCGTGATTTCTAGTGGTCTGAGGAGGCAGAGGCCAGTTTTCAACTGGTCAAGCAGAAGATGACCGAGTCTCCAGTTTTGGCACTTCCAGATTTTGACAAAGTGTTCGAGGTAAATTGTGATGCATCTGGTGTTGGCATTGGCGGTGTTCTGAGTCAGGAAGGTCGTCTGGTTACTTTTTTCAGTGAAAAACTATCGGGATCAAAGAAAAATTATTCCACTTATGATCTGGAGTTCTATGCCATATTTCAGTCCCTGAAGCATTGGCGTCACTACCTAGTACAGAAGGAGTTTATTCTGTTTACCGATCATGGGACCTTGAAGTACATCAATGGCCAACACAAGCAGAGTAGACGTCATGCCAAGTGGGTGGCATACTTGCAAGAATTCACTTTTACGCTGAGGCACCAAGCAGGGAGTTTGAACCGCGTCGCAGATGCCCTGAGCCGTCGTACCTTACTTCTTACCACCATGAGTACTAAAGTTGCAGGCTTTGAGACGTTCACAGATATGTATGCAGCTGATCCTTCCTTTGGAAGGATATTTCAGGAGGTAACTGAGGATCACCGTCATGATTTTGTTTTGCATAATGGGTATCTGTTTCGTGGATTACAATTGTGCATTCCTGATTGTTCATTGAGGCAGCAAATTATAAGTGAACTCCATAATGAGGGACACTTTGGCCGAGATAAGACCTTGGCCCTTATTTCTTCTGACTTTTATTGGCCCAAGTTGACTAGTGATGTGGCCCATTATGTGGACCGTTGTTATGTGTGCCAGCGGTCTAAGGGAGTTCTCACCAATGCGGGCTTGTACACTCCCTTACCTGTTCCTGAAGCTCCTTGGTTCGATGTCAGCATGGATTTTGTACTAGGCTTACCCCGCACCCAAAGGGCCTCGGATTCTATCTTTGTTGTGGTTGACAGGTTTTCCAAGATGGCTCATTTTGTAGCTTGCAGAAAGACTATAGATGCTGACCGGATTGCCCATCTCTATTTCAAGGAGATTATGCATTTACATGGTGTTCCTCGACCCATCACTTCAGATCGTGATACTAAGTTCATCAGTCATTTCTGGAAGAGCCTGTGGGGGAAACTGGGAACGCAATTGAATTTCAGTAGCGCCTACCACCCCCAGACGAATGGCCAGACCGAGGTGGTGAACCGAAGTTTGGGAAACCTTTTGAGGTGTTTGGCAGGAATGAAGCCGAAGCAGTGGGATTTGGCATTGCCTTAGGCAGAATTTGCCTATAACAGATCAAAATCAGAACCACAGGTTTAAGCCCATTTGAGATTGTCTATGGTCAGAACCCATCCGGGGTGCTGGACTTAGCCCCTATTCCACGTATAGGTCGTTTCAGTCCTAAAGCAGATGAGATGGCAAAGTATCTTTGGGGTATCCATGAGCAGGTGAAACAGACCATTCATGAGAGCAATACCAAGTACAAGACTCGGGTCGACAATCATCGTCGTCAGGTACTTTTTGATGTTGGTGATTTTATTTGGGTTGTATTAACTCGTGATCGTTTTCCTGTTGGTGAGTATAATAAGCTTAAGGATCGGAAGATTGGACCTTGTGAGGTCGTGCAGAAGATTAATGATAATGCTTACAGGTTGCGCCTTCCCAGCCACTTGAAGACTTCTGATGTCTTTAATGTGAAGCACCTGAGTCATTGTTTTGTGGATTCTGATGACACTACTCTGAACTCGAGGACGAGTTCTTTCCAACCCGGGGTGACTGATGTATGGGGATCCGAGACATATGATACTAAGCTGTCAGATTGTACCTTGATGGCGCTGAGATACCATGAATTGGCAGATCAGTGCAAAGGCGGGAATTGATTGTGACATGTTCGTCATTGGGGTCGTTTTGAGTATGTTTCAGTCTTTTGGCCATAACTTTGGCTACAGGTGTCAGAATCGCGCATAAGACCCCAATCCGGAAAGCGCTTTTCGACGCGCACGCTCTCAATGTGGCCTTTTTATCAACCTCAAATTCGATTGTCAATTAGGAAGTCAATTTAAATCCGATTTAGGCCGGATTTTTTGGAGATTGATTATTTTATTCGAATTTCAATTTAGAGTGATTTTCGGGATTTTTCTATTTTTGGCAAAATTCGAATAAAGGCGATTTTTTGCTATAAGAGTCCGGCTTGTGGACTGATTTTGGGATTGTTTGATTTTATAATATTTTATTAAACCCTAGAGACTTTTTTTCTCTGGTTTTTTTTGGCGAATTTTCTCTTGTGAATCATCTGTTGGAGCGCCTGCAGGATAATCATTATTCTGTCCGGCGTCAAATATTAATAAAATATTTATAACGTAAACTTTTCAAAGTTATATCACATATAAAACATATCGAGTCAACCCAAATATTCAGTAAATTATTTGTTATTTCTCAATTCATATAATTTTTCTTTCCTTATTTGAACCATACAAGCTTGTAGTTTTCATGTAATTAAATCATATCCCAATGTATTTTAACCAAGAATATCAAGTACGTGAGTCTCGTCGAGTGTGCACGCTATTTACACTTAAAAGTTCCTCGTAGGTATATTTTCACTCGAAAATGCATCGTAGAAATATGTTTCATATAATCACTCCACCTCATGGCATGAAATTTGTATCTAAAACTCTCAATACACATACATTAGGCTTTTGTAGAAATCATATACCATTTCAAATGTCAACTCATCCATATATACGAACAAAATAAAAATCTCATAAAACTATTCAGTGGGCAATCAATGCCAGAGATCATCCAAATCATTAAATAAATACCATATAAAAATATATTGGGTAATTCATACCCAAAGTCATTCTTATGTCATATAGTAAAATAGTAATAAATATATTTTAAAAATACAATTTTAAAACTTTTATTTTAAATAAATTGAGATTAACTCATCGTAAGTCTTTCTCATCATAAGTCTTTCGCATCATATAAATATATAAAATAAGTTAGATGCACTCACATGATGCCTCACTAGCAAGCCTTATTGTATGTATTGAATCACTCTTGAACATAGTTCTTTCATTTTTGCTCACTTTGGTATTGATAATAATCATGATCTACTCAAAAGTTAATTTAGTCAACATATACAATTTCAAACATATGTTAGTATCTTGACTAACATAATAAACATGTATTTGTATAAACATTATAAAAAAAGATAAATATATAATCAATGCTAATTTCTTTCACTTAATCAATTCTAACTTAATTCCTTCAAAATAACCTTCCAAGTCCTTGGAAATAATGACTTTTAAAATAAATTACCTCACTTTTCGAAACTTCACATTAAACCCACTAATAGACATTTCTTTAAAATTTATTCCAATACTTTGAAAACAACCAAAATGGTCCCTTTTTATTCACTTTAATTTCCATAATGTAACATCCCAAAATTTGGGTCAATAGTTTATGGTCGATAGTCGTGTCATTTTTTAGATTTTTGGTAAAAATATTAATATTGTTATTTTTAATTGATAATATTTTTATAAAATGATTTACATGGTTTGAATTATTGGTTTCTATTTTTCAAAATTTATAATTTTGTTTTAAAAGGTGACTAAATTGAATGAATTAGAAATTGTGTTTTTAGTGACTAAATTGTAAAAGACCACAAATCAAAAATCTATGAAGCTTATTTGACCAAGGCTTGTGTGGATGTTTTTTCCCCTTATTTCTTGACCGTATCATTCATGTCCTTTATGCCAATTTTCCATCTAGATCAATTCTTTCAATATTTGCTTATTTTCATTTTTAATTTTCATTAACCATTCCTTCCATTTTCTCTCATCCAAACACTCTTGTATTTTATCCCAAACTCTCTCAAGTTATCTCTAATGGATGAAACTATTGTTCTTCATTTTCTATTCATTTATTATTGATTTTTAATCTTTTCTTCTTGATTTTCTCTCTTCAATCAAGATTATTTTTTCTCTTTTTCTTCTTTGCCAATTTTTTCTTGATCTCTTTGGTGTTGCCATTATTGATCTTTTTCTTACTTTCATTTCTAGCAAGGTAATTATATTTTTCTTGGTTATTTTTGTGCTTCAACGATTAGTGATTAAATGTGATTGATGATTTTAATTAAACAATTGTTTTAAAGAGAAGTTGTGAATTAAAAATGATTTTCGGAGGTATTTAATGTGCTATTTTTCTTGATCACTTTTAAGGTTTTCTTGGGTTGATTAAGGTGTTCTTTACGATATTATTATCATACTAAATCAGTTTTTCAATATCATTTTATTTCAATGTGGAATTCTTCAAAATAAGCTTGATTTTGATTTTTTTTTTTCAAAAAACCAAGAATTATAGTTAATTGATGCCAATTTAGAGGGTTCCATATGCGTTTAGAAGTTGATATTAGTTGTTTGTGATCAGATGTTGTTGGGGAAAATTAGTTTCGATTGGATTGAAGAGTTGTTTCGATAAGTTTTGTCAATCTTTTGGCTAATTTTCGTTATGTGTTAGAAACATAATTTTGTGCTCTATTTTAGATGTTTTGTGACATGTTGAATTGATTTATATGGTTCCTAAGGTGTTAAGGATTGGAGAAAAATGGTTCATCAATTTTTGGTGGTCATTTGGTTAGTGTTTGGGGTCGAATCGTCTGGTTGCACCATCAAGGTGAGTGGTTGTCCATTCACTTGTGATGAATGTGTTTAATGTTTAATGAATGTATAGTTATAAGAGCACTCTGAATTTTAGTTTCCAAAGTAGGTATACTTGTTGTTGTTGGTTGATTATATGGATTCATGTTGTGTGTATAAAAGAATATGACTAAAGCAAGCATATAGTTTATGGCATGACTAATGGAACATTGAAAGTGAATTCTCATTGTGAGCATGTGTATAAAAGTATGTTGATATTGAGTTAAGAATATATTGAAAGAATATGGTTGAGACAATCATGAGTTATGATGTATTAATTATGATTCATGATGCATTAGGAGGAAACTTTATATGCAAGTATAAGTGTTAAAGAATGTTGAATATGAGTTTATGATGTAATGGAAGCATGTGATCATTGTTAGCATATATATGATATGGCATGGTGGTTATAATTTATGGTGTGTTGGAAGATTGTGATTCATGGAATGTGAATTGGAATTGGATAATTGATATGAAATGTGATATGGAATGTGGTGGTGATATGTGAACTACGTTGCGTTGCAAATTATGTGTGGAATTTTGAAAATGTTTTCCGAAAATCTATATATAATGTGAATGTGTGATTGGACGAGTTGAATATTCTCACTATCCATAATGTGGGTTGATCATGAAAACCAATTGTGATTGTGTTTCAAAATGTGTTTGAATCAATATATGAGAAAAACTATGCATCATTGACAACCGCTCATGGTAACTTGGATTAATTGCCTATTTGTTCTTAATGAGAACTTCATATATGAAAGGAACGCCTAGGAAAGAGTATTCTATGTGTTTTATATGTGTGTGTGATCGATTTATACGAGATTCAGTTGGTTCATTCAGCTATGCTACGAGAAGACAGGGGTAAGGTTGGGCGTTGAGCTTTTCTCAATTTCGTGGTGTTGGACCTATGTGAGTTTGCAAATAAAATATGAGTTGTATGTAGTCTGATTATCCAATGAGTGATTTATTTTGAACAAAATCCTTTAATAATAAATGGAAATGATGTATATGTTGTGTGTGGTTTTGCTGAAAAGGTAATCGTGCATGTGTTCATGTGGGTTGTTGCAAGGAATGTGATGATGTACAATCATGTTTATAATCTGGATTTTGTATGCATTTATGATACATTTGAAGCATGACATTAAGTTATGATTATTGAGGTAAAAATAAGTATGGTTCATGGCATTTAGGTATGCTTTCCTTTAGCTTTGGCATGTGCACCATATTTGAATGTTTAGTCATTAACTAGTCTTTATAACTCACACTCGTTGTTTAATATTTTTCAGATCATTACTTGTTGACTCATGAGCTTAAGGGCAAAGTCAATTGGTGGGGATCAAATAAAGGGAATTTTTGTAAAGTTATTTTGAATCTTGGTTTTATTTTGAGCTAATATGGGATCCTTAATTGAGCTTTAAGTTGATTTGTTCTTGTTACACTTGCTAGTTTAGAAGTGACCTATAATGACTTATATTAAGCTTTGATTCTTTGAATGAATAATAAAATGATGAGTTTTGATGCTAGATTACATGTTATGAAACATTATTAAGTATGCCTAAGTTGGATAAAGTATGATTCATGCCTTAAATACATGTTTTGATCACATAGACAAGTTATAATATGATGTTATAATATGTTAAACTGATAAGAAGCATGAAACTATCAATGATGTGCAAAATGGATATGTGACGTATGGTTAAGTTAACCTTTTTGAAAATATTGACTTTTCATGCAAAATGTTTGAATTGTTTGTTAATCGATGTTATGAAGCATGCTGCATATGTGTTTTGACATGTTTTAAGTGGTTCAAGTGTGTCCAAGCATGTTCATAGACCTTAGGATAGATTGCATGGAAGTTTGGTGGTTTATTCTTGCATGTATTTATGAATTTTATGTATTTTCTAGTAAAAGGGTATATCCCTTTGAAAAAGGATTGGTCTCTTTTGAAAAAGGATCAATCCCTTGAAAAAAGGGTCAATCCCTTTTGGAAGTTTGGCTACTGCTTTAAAAAAATGATGGATCCCCATGAAAAGAGATTGATTCCTTCATTGTTTACTCAATAAAAATAGGTAAATTTACATTCATTAAAGGCCTAAAGTGTTCCCTAAGTCCTAGGATGGTCCCTAAACTTTAAAATGTATTCAATTTGGTCCAAAACTTGATTTCTTAATTAAAGATTTGTTTTAAGTCAGTTTTGATTGAAAGGCTCTATAATAAAAATTTCATAATTAATCTTCAATTTAAAATTTTTGACTTATTTTCATATTTTAAATCGTTTACATTTTAGTCCCTAAGATGAGCATGTTCAATTGGTGGGTCCTTATTTGATATCTGATTAACCCAAAAATTTGCATGGCAATAATTAATGATTAATAATGAATATTTGTCACTTAAAATTGAGAAGTTGACTTGAACAAACATGTGATGTGAAATTTCCAAATTACCCCTACATTATGAATAACATTTTTCTTATGATATTCGATCGTGTAAATATTGAGGTTGACGTTCTTGTTGGTTGTTGCCACGTGTTGCATGATACTTGATTTAAATTTAAATTGGTTTTATTTAGTATGCATGTTTAGGGTTTTTTTCTTTCCAATATGATTAGAATCTAATGTAAACTCATGTATGCAGGCTATTCTTCGTAACCGGGTATAGGGTGTTACATTTATTGGTATCAGAGTCACGTTATGAAAAATTGATGATGTTGTGTGTTTGTGTATCGGGGTTAAAATTGCAAACCATATTACCTCATAAAAGTTTAGATTTTTTCAGCAACCTGTCTTTGATCATCTGGTACCTCCCTCACTCCAGGTTTGGTTATATGCACACTTTGATTATTAATTCAATATTTTGTACCTTGAGTTCATTTCTATGCATATTCAGATGAGTTAATTGATTCATTTCTCTTTGAAATTATTCCATTTTAATTTGTTGAGTTATTGGATTCTTCGCACTCAAGATTCTGATTATGTATATAATTTGATTTTTACATTTGATATTCTGCACATTGAATTTACCTACATTTGTATACTAATGAGTTATTGTATTCACTGTACGAGGAATGTATCCCTCATTGCTTCTACTGAGATATTTGATTCTCTATATTTTGGATTCTGATGGGGTGTATAAATTATGGACTTATATGAATTGTTGTGTATATATATATTGAGTGGATTGATTGGTTGGGTTCAACCATTTACATGATATAAAAGTTTTATTTGCTTGAGTCGACAGTTTGGTTGAGTTTGCTGATATATATATATATATATATATATATTGAGTGGATTGATTGGTTGGGTTCAACCATTTACATGATAAAAGTTTTATTTGCTTGATTCGACAGTTTGGTTGAGTTTACTGATATATATATATATATTGAGTGCATTGATTGGTTGGGTTCAACCATTTACATGATATAGAAGTTTTATTTGTTTGATTCGACTGTTTGGTTGAGTTTACTGACGTCACTATGGTCGTGTTAGTGTCCTACTATTAGTGCTTAGTTGATAAGGTGAGGAAACTGAGTTCATAGGTGCTCTTAAGTGTTGTATTTTTTATTAATTATTTGAATTGTCGTTGTAGGGTATGAAATTGTTTCGATTGTGGATAGTGGTGTTATTATTCGATTCATTTGAATTTTGGATTATTATGTGTTTTTTTTATCAATTTTATTTTCGTAGTTATTGGTAGATCATCTAAATTCTTTTCGTATGTTAAGTTGAGGGTAGAAACCGATTGAGTTGATGGGTTGTGAAGTGAGCCTTGCTTGGTTGTTTAGTTCGGTTGTTAATAAGTAACTTGTACAAGACATTCATATCATTGAGAGATTTTAGTATGTGTTCCCATAAGTGTTTTCTTGTTTTCATCGGCTTAGGAAGCTGAATCTCATATTGAGAAATGTTGATAAGACTTGTGTATCTATTGTTATTCGTTGTATGTTGTCAGGTGTGTAGACACTAAATTTTTGTCCTGATTTTTATATTATTATTTATTATATATTTTTATTATTATTAATATTATTATTATTACAAACAGACCCAGATTACACGGCCCAATTACAAATCCCGGAGGCCCAGATCTGGAAGCCCAACCCAAACAGGAGCCCAATTCTAGCCCAACTGAGCTAGCCTAATGGAAACCTTAAACTAGATTAGGGTTTTTAGCTTCTCCAGCCGCCTCAATCTCAGCTGTTGGATCTGGTTTAGATCCAACGGTCCCAGATACTTCCAGATGCAAAACCTAGGGTATGATACCCTAGGGCCACGTCCCAGCCGCCGCTTTTGCTATCTCCACCGCCACCGTTCCACGCCGCTCAGTCTCTGACACGAAGCCTCCAGAAGAAATGAAGAGGACCGTCCATATTGAGGGCTACGGTGAGTCACCACTATAGTTTGGTGACTCACCACAATACAACCCTTTTACCCGGTCCAAGACGAGCGCCGTTGATGGCTGTAAAGCCATCAACCGAACCTGCAAAGAAAAGACAGAGAGAAGGCAACCAGGAAACCAACAACACAGCAACAAAAAAAAAAGAAAAGAAAAAGGATAGAAGAAGAAAAGCTTATTGGAGAACCTCAAACGTCACCGAAAAACTGAAAATATCGAAGGTATTTTCTTAGATTTAGGAAAATCTATGGCTTTTTAGGGTAAAATAAGGTTGGAATTAAGTTTAAGGTCTTTGGATCTAGGGTTTGGGAAATTTTGGTGTTTTCCGACCACCGGAAACGGTGGCCGGCGGCATAGGACTACTGGCCGAGGCGCTCTCTCACTCAGTTTTAGAGAGAAGCGAGACAGAGTTTAAACTCTCTCAGTTTAGAGAGAGGAAAGAAATGAGAGCTGGCCCTTCAAGCCAGCCGTTTCGGGACTTAAATACCCCTCCCCGAACGATGTCGTTTTGGGGAGGGGTCTATCTGTAATTAATTAAAAGTTAAACCCCGTACGCAGTTCAGTAACTTTGTAATTTTTCATTATAGTCACTGAAATCAAATTATGAACTTTTTAATTTGATCTCTTAATGTTATTTCTTTATAATTTAGTCACTGACATAAATATTTTAGACAAATAATCTATTTAGTCCCTTAATTCTAATTAATGTTATTTTAATCCCGAGCATGTTTTAATTTATTTTAATTTGACATTCAAATTTAATATAATTTTATTTTAGTCCATAAATTAATAAATGAGTAAAATAACATGTTTAATCCCTGTAATTTTAAATAATTAATTATGAATTAGGTATTTAATGCTATTAGTTTATAATTTAGTCACTAATTTCAATTTTTATTTATATTTTTTTACAAGTTTTATATAGTTTTAATTTTATTGTTAGTTATATGTTAATATGTTTACTTTTAATTATTATTACTATATTATTATTATTATTTAACCATAAATATATATTTATATAATAAATAATATGTATTTTATTTATTAAAATCTTAGTTATTTATTTTTAACTTATTTTAATCCTATTTTAATATTTATTTATTTTCCAATATTAAGAAAGGGCAGTCTTAAAATAACTGGATGTCCATTTTCTAATATTAAAAAATAAATAAATATCTTATTTTATAAATTATATTAATTGTTTTAATTATTTATTTATTTTTTAATATCAAAGAAAAGAGTTGTCTTAAGGCACCTAGAAGTCCTTTTTGATATTTCTAAATAAATAAATATTTTATTTATAAATATATATAAATTAATATATATTTTTCATAATTATAATTTAAAATAATAGGATTATAAATTAAATATATTTTGATTTTTTTTTCTAATAATAGAGATAATTTATAATTAAAAAGTACCAATTTTGGGCGTTGTAGGGGTGCTAATCATTCCCTAAACGTAACCGACCACGAATCCCTTTTTATTATTAAAAAGAATGAATTTTTGGTTAAAACGCAGATCAGTTTATCTTTTAATCGATGTTTTCTGAAAAACTCTTTTAAAGGATGATTTTTAGGTACTCGACCTACCTGATTCAAAAGGCCGATGGCGACTCCCAAAATAGTTTTTTAAAATCAAAATCATTAATTTATTCACATCATTTTTCCCGCCAAATGAAATTCGTGCCCGGACGAAAACCGGTTACGACAGCTTGGCGACTCCGCTGGGGACAGTCAGGCTTATAAAAATCAATTATAAATTGTCTTTATTAATTATAAATTAAAAATTCATATATTAATTTATAATTCTTTCTTTTCAAATTTTTTATATACTTATTATTTTTATAATATTTCATTTTACTTGCAAGTATTTTATTTCATTATTTATTTTTCTGTCAGAGGTTTGAACATTTCTCCTCACACACAACACTTGCATTGCATAACATAAAGCTCTATAATTGAGTTTGTCCCTTTTAAGTGGGAGTGAAAGCGACATATTCGTGAGAATTTATTCTCCGTGTCAGACCTAGCAAGTAACTTTCGGGGTACATATGCTCTATGTCTTCGTGAGAATTTATTCTCCGTGTCAGGCATAGAGAAGTGCATCCCCTCGAATTGAACTCAATCCACTTTAGTCTGTGATGGACTAGGATTGAGGGTTAACATCCCAAGGGGGAACTAACAAGGACAATTCGGGTACCTTTATTCTTAGATCTGAAACCCTGCATATAATAAACCCTAGAAACTCTTCCAATCTGAAGCCATGCCGAAATTTTGTCCAAAATAGGTGTACACACAGGAGAAATGAATTCTAACTTTTCTTTTAATTTATTTATTTTCTTACTGAATAAATTGCATGTGAATTTAAATTATTTAAAGTATGAAGAAAGCATGTTTAAATAGAAATATTTAGGTGGACATTATTATCAAATTATTTTTCCTTTATTATGTAAACTAATTCATTTCTTTTTGTGTTCTTTATTATGTTTGCATAGCATCATACAGGATAAAAGGAATTGAACCTCGTGTTAATTGTCTCATTGGAAAACCTTCATCCATGGATAAAAAGTGTTCAAATCAAATAGTTCTAAACTCAGAAGTAAGACAGTGGGTCGAGGACTTACAAAGACAAGGAGGAGACAGTCTGCAGGATGACTATGTATCTGACTTAGCCAGTTATGCTCCAGTTTGACTAAAAAGAAATGATATGCAAGATTTGCGAGGCATTTGGGAGAGTTGGGACTCAAACAAAAAGTTGCAGTTTTATCAGACTTACGGAGACATCCCATATTTGCTCTATGTCGAAGTTAATGATTACTTACTTCGAGCCTTAATTCAATTCTGGAATCCAGGGTACAATTGCTTCACTCTCAATAAGGAGGAATTGGTTCCTACTATTGAAGAGTACACAAATTTGCTACATATAGAAGGGGCTTTCGAGAATCGAATTTATTCAAGGTCAATTAAAACTCAACCTTTTCGAGTTAAATTAGAAAAGATTGCCGGAGTACGAGAGGAATGGGTGGTATCCCGTACAAAACAAAAGGGTGAAAGTGAAGGCATTGCTTGGACCAACATTAAAGAACTTATTCAGAGTCATCCAGACACTAAAGTACGATTCAATCTCTTTGCTATGGGTATGTATGGTATGGTCATCTTCCCAAAAGTATTGGGATATATTGAAGCTGCAGTAGTAGATTTGTTTGAGCAGCTACCAAAAAAGATTAATCCTGCTTCTGCAATTCTAGCAGAGACTTTCAGATCGTTAAACGCTTGTAGAAAGCTAGGAGGTGGACGATTCTCAGGGTGTACCCAATTGTTATATGTCTGGATCCGTAGCCAATTTTGGAGGACAGAAAAGGTTTCATACCGGCATTTTAATACGGACTACTCACCATTACAAGAATTTCTGGAGAAAGAATGGCTGAAAGAAATTACGATAGATATGTGGATTAATGCCTTTCGAAATCTGCAAAGCGATGACATTGTTTGGCGAGCCCTGTGGCAAATCCAAAGGGAATTCTTTTACAAATGTGGTGATTACAACTGGATAATGCTGCTCGAATTGTGGGGAGGAATCGGATATGCACCACTTCTGGTCATAAGATAGTATAAAGGTCGTCAATTTGTACCTGTCACTGCTGGATTACATTCATCTGAGTTCGCATTCCACAGCAAAAATTATAAAAGAAATATCATGGAAGCCTTTTCAGCTTGGAAAACAACTTTTTGTATCCGAGCTAAAGCAGCAAAAGAAATGCTAACTCCTGATTATGAGGAATGGAGATCTGTCAGGAAAAATGAAAATATTCCTATACCAGACCAAAATGAGGATATCTCTATGGAAGATCGCATTAAGGTGGTTCCATCAGAGATTGAAATCCTGAGAGATGCGTTTGAAGCAGAAAGAGAAGGTTGGTCGAGAGAATTAGAGAAAATGAGATGAGATAAAGCTGTGTTGGGTATTGACATTGACTTTCATTCATCACAATGTGCAATGTTGAGAGAAAACAAAGAAAAAGTTGATGGTGAATTCAGAACATTAAAGAAAAATTACCAGGAGTTATATAAATCCCAGAAAGCATCAGGACCGAGCCGATCAATAGTACAGATGACCAAAGAATTGAACATCGAGAAAAATCGAGTTGAAGATCTGAAAAGAAAGAATAGCCGTCTACTCAAAAGCCTTGAGAAAGGAAAGCAGAAAATGGAAGATTTTGAGGTTGACAGAAGAGAGCGAATTATAAAACACAAAGCTGAACACCGCGAGATCATGAATAAAATGCAAAGAGAAAGTGATCGAGCCAAAGATTTAGAAGAGATGAAGAATGACATCTTTGATAAATTTGAAGGTGAGAAAAATATCATGTTCAAGGGATTTGAATCTGAAATGAACCATCTGATTGCCGAACATGAAGTCAGAGGCCAAAGGATTGAAGAGTTCAATGTTGAAAAAGAAAAATGGGAGCTGGAAAGAAAGAATTTCAACACCAAACTTGAGGTAGAGCAAGAACTGGCTAGCAATTGGATGTAAAGATGCAGAAACAAGAATGTTCAAATCCAGAAGCTTAATCAAAGGACGCAAGAAGCACGAACAAAACTTGAAGAAGATCTGGATCAGTCTAGAAACAAAAACTCAGAGTTTAATGCTTACATTTTGCAACTTGAGGAGTCATTATTTCAAGAAAAGGTTCGTCTAGGACCTAGTGATCTTAAAGAAAGTAATGAGGAAAGTGCTTCACTGCGAAGACACATTAGAGATCTTGAAAAAACTCTGCACAATTGTCAAGTCAGAATCACTGAGTTAGAGTAAACTCTCGAAGGAACTAATGAACAATGGCAAAAATCAACTGATTTTTATGTAGAAAGAAGTGAAGAAAGAAGTAATATGGTATTCGAGGCCATGGTACAAATGAGCGAAGTTACTAGATATGTTGGGGAACTAGCTGTTGAAGCAAAAATAATTGAGCATCACGTTGATCCAGTTTCTAAGTTCGGAAAGAAGGTGTCATGGCTAATGAAAGAAATTATAGAGCTTAATAGGAAAGCTACGCCTTATCTATAGTTATGAACTATTATAAAGAAACTTTTGTATGCCGATGAAAGTTGTTCTATGACAGTTAACTTTTTGGGATCAATAGCTTTTGCATACATGCATTTTGCATACATTCATTATTCATTGCATTATTTTCTTTATGTATAATTTTTATTATTAAGATAACATTCATTAATTAAAATTTGAAAAAAATAATATCAAAAGATTTTTCAATCGCAGTTATTCTGGCCAAAAGAGAAATACAACATCACTACGGTACTAGACAAGCTACTAAGAAAATTATGGAGGATAAAATACAACGTATTGAGGAACAACATAATAAAGAACAAGCAGAGATGAGAATGAAGCTAGAGAAAATTGAAGCTAGTATTGCAAACTCACAAGACAGCATGATGCAGTACGATTTCTGTTGGTTAGCAGCTAACTTGCGATTGTCTTGTATGATCTTTGTTTTAATTTCCACTTCATTGATCAGATCAGAACCAATTATATCTCAAATTTTTAACTTATAGTAGTTCAATGATGTTCGGCATTTTCTTCCATATAATGCTTCAAAAGAAACTATCTTAATATTCGACTGATAACTGTTGTTATAAACAACCTCTGCTAAAGACAATTACTTTTCCCATGATCTTTTAAAATCAATAACACACGCCTTTAGTGTATCTTCAAGTGTCTGAATGGTTCACATAGATTGACCATCTGTTTATGAATAAAAACAATACTGAAATTTAATCGAGCTGCTAAAACTTCATGTAGATATTTCCAAAATCATGAAGTAAACTTCGTATCTCTATTAGAAACTATCGAGACAGGTACTCCATGTAATCATATAATATCTTTGATATGTAATTAAACATACTTATATATCAATTTATATACTTGAATTGGAATAAAGTTTGTTATCTTAGTCAACCTACCAATAATCACCAGATCGAGCCTTTCTTACTAGGTTTCAAAGGTAAATTTGTTATGAAATCCATAGTAACTCTTTTCAATTTCCATTTAACAATGGAAATAGGTTGTAGCTAATCAGATAACATCTAATGCTCTAATTTTACTTACTAATAGGTCAAACATTTAGATTCAAACTCAGTTATAGCTCTTTTCATTCATGCCCATCATTATAGACTCTTTAAATCTTGATACATTTTGTTCCCTCTTGGATGCATAGTTAAGGAACTATAATTAGCTTTAGAGGGAAGATCCTTTTTCAATCCTCCATTATTAAGTATGCAAACTCAATCCCAATAATATATACATCCATCATACTTAACTTCAAAGTCTTTCATTTCATCATTCTTCATTTGTTTGATCCTTTTTAAACACTTTTATCTTTGCTTTGAAATTTTTTTATTCAATCTAACAGTGTAGGTCTCAATCTAAATTCTGTAACAAGAACACCATTACTCTTCATTAATAATCAGCATCTAAAAACTCTTAAAATAGAAAATGTATTTATGCTAAATGCGTCAACTACCACATTAGCCTTCCCAAGATGGTAGTCAATAAGTACATTATAGTCTTTTAGAAGCTCGATCCATCCCCTTTGCCTTATATTCAATTCTTTCTGAATGAGTAAATATTTCAAACTTTTATGATACATATAAATATAACATCGCTTACCATATAAATAGTGGCACCAAATTTTAAGAACAAACACCATTGCTACTAGCTCCAAATCATAAGTCGGATAATTCCACTCATGCATCTTTAACTGCCTTGAGGTATAGGCTAGCACTTTACCTTCTTCCATTAATACGCATCCGAACCCATTATGAGACGCATTTCTATAAATGACATAATCTTTGCCCTATTCTTATTGCACTAAAACTGATGCTTTTGTTAGAATTCTCTTAAACTTATCAAACTTTCTTGGTACTTTTCAGTCTAATCAAAAAGTACATATTTCGAAGCAGCTTAGTTAGCGAAGAAGCAATTATCAAGAAATTATTTACAAATCTCCAATAATAACCTGTTTAATCTTAAGAACATTCAAACTTTAGAACCATTTATCATTATACTCCACTATTGCTTGCAATTTCTTGGAATTAACACTGATTCCTTCTACCGAAATCACGTAACTCATAAATGAATTTTTTTTTGATCTTAATATGGGTATGAAACACCGATCATTAAATTTCATTAAATTCATGAATGCTACAAAAGCATTAATCATTCCAAATGATAGAATTACGAACTTATGGTGACAATATCGGGTTCTGAATTCCAAATGATCTCTTTTTAGTAAATAATATCGACGCACCTCACAAAGATATACCATTTTTCATAATTGTGGGTTTAAAACCCCAAAAATCAGAAACTTTTCATTTTTGGAAAATTTTAACCCTCATTTTCTCTCTCTTTTCAACCTTTCCTCTTATAGAAGGAAACCTTTGATCGATGTTTTGTCGCTGACCGTTGCTCTATTTTCGACACCTTCCACACCATTGTGATCCTTGAGTCTTCTCGATTCTAGCAGTGTCCACTTTGTCTTATTACCGCCAGCGTGTGTGGGTATGAGGAAGATTAAGTTTTCAATGTTTCGAAATTGAGCTCTCTACCGTTCACCGTTGTGAACCGATCTTGGTAATTTCTCAAAAACCCCTTAAAATGTACATATGAATTTTTCTAAAATTTTTTCGACCCCTGGAGACCTTGAACGCACCCCCACGCACCGCTGTTGCACATGGGGAAGTTCCACTAGCTGGTGGGATGTTTGATAATGGGCCGACTCAACCCGACCCGATCAGACCCAACTCAAACTTAACTGATTGACTGTTAACTATTGACTGATTGCTGACCGTTGACCAACGTTGACTTTTTCTCGAAAACTTCCATCTTGATGTTTTTTATGTTCTAAGTTCGATTCTGTGATCCATTTTTCTAAATTTTGACCCAAAAGCCCTGAATCAATCCCGTTAATCCGAAAATGTTTAGTATTTTAACATTTTTGCTTATTTATTTGGGATTTTATTATGGAATGATTTGAGAATTTATTTTTATAAAGGTACTCGTGTTTCACCCCACCGAGGGTTGGTTAGATTTGGTGCTTCTCGTCCGTCAGATTCGCACGATCTGCGTTCCTCGAGGGTTACTTGAAGGTATTTGTAAATTGTTTAAATATGAGTTGTCGGAACGGTCCTTAAGCTTTTTAGGGCTATAGCGGGGCTCAATCAAACTTAATCTTGGAAAAGGTTTGGTTTTAAAATAAAAAACAAATAAATAGATTTGGAGTCACCATCGACCTTTGTGTTAGGTACATAAAACACAAAAGGTTTGTGTTAAGTACATAATTTTAAGAAAAATAATTTTAAAAGATAAAAAATGATATGCGTTTAACCAAAAAATCATTTTGAAAAAGGGTTCGGGAGTTGATTACGAGTGGGGAAGGATTAGTACCCCCACAACGCCCGAAATCGATACCTAAGCGATTATAAATCATCTAAATATTGAAATTTACAAATTCGAATAAGATTTAAATTATGATCCTTTTTAGAAAAATATAAGGGGTATTATTTTGCACGAATAATTCTCGAAAATACCTTCCTTGTTAGTTAAGGGGCCATTTCCATTGATTCCCCATGCAAAAGAATATTGCCCAAATTTTTAGATAAAATACATACATTAATTACATTAAAAAAACAAATTCATTCAAATATAAAATACATTATCTTGTTCAAACAATTCTTGGAAACACACTCCTTGTCAGTTAAGGCATGTTTCTATAAATTCCTCGAGTAAAATAATATTTAAAAAATATTACAACTAATGGGAAGTTTACAAATGTGTAAATGAAGGATAAAAAATAATAGACATGGTGATTTTAAGGATTAAACTAAACAACCAACAAGAAATAAAGGCAACCATTGCAAATATTTTACATGTTAGGCACTGCAATTGTAAATAATCTAATATCATTCATCGAGAACAAAAATTGAAATTTCTCAAGTAAGATATTCAAATTAAAATAATCATAAAATCTAAATAACAAGCAAGAAGGGATTAAAATGAAATAAAAAAATAATAGCCAAATCATAATTCATCAAGGACTACAATGCATAAATTAAAGATATCGTATCTAAATTATAATAAAATAGTAAACATAACCCAAACAGTGGGTAAAATGAATAAAAATAAAAACCAGTGACAAATTTCAAATAAAACACAATAATAATAGTGACTAAATTAAAACAAGCACAAAATAAAAAAAATGAAATAAACATAGGACTAGTGACGAAATGGGAAAACACACATAAAGTATAAGGACCTGGAAGAAAATAAACTAAAAATTAGTGCTGAGAAATAAAAAAGTAAAATACTAAATCAACCCCTAAATATTAAAAAATTAAACAATCATTACACATGACCAAAATTTAAAACATGAAAATTAGAGGGACTAAACATAAATTAAACCAAAATATATAACATGCATCAGAAATGGGTAAATTACAAAAACAATCCATGTCGATGACTATTTTTCAAAAACACTTCTAAATTAGGGGACCTAATTGCAATTTCCCCTAAAGTTATCTATAAATACAAACTTTTCTTTTCTTTTTTCCTTTTTTTCTTTTAAATTATTTTTAGAGAGAGAGGTTCTCCTCTCTAGAAAATCGGCTGGTCGTCGGTGGCTTACCCTCAACTGGTCGCCGTCTCGTCTGTCGCCGACCGCCGTTGACCGTATCGCCGTCTTCGTCGACAGTGATTGTTGGCAACTAAATTTTACCCGAAATCATCCTGACCTCCTCGTCTCTGATCTGGCATTTGTTTTGTCAGAGGATGCTCCGATCGTCGCAAAATAGTAAAAAAATTTCGGTTTTCCTCTCTCCAATCTGTTGCTGTCCACCGTTGGATCGCCCTGATTTTGGGGTATGTTATCCTACGTTGTCTTATCTTCCTTTTCAACGGGTGTATCTTCAAACGAAAACCCCAAACTGGCGAGGTCACCGACAAAAAGGTATGGAACCATTATCTCTCTTTTTCTTCACTCACTTTGTTTCTCTCTTTTTGCTTATATTACTTGTTGGAAATATCTCCGGAAAAAACTCTATAAAAAGAAGTAAAAAATAAAATTCTTTTTCTTGATTTCAAATGTTTGGTTACAATGGTTTCCGAATACCCCACTATTCCCCCATTGTTTTGCTCGATTGGCCTCCTCACTATACTTACTATTTTTTTCTTTTTTCCACTCCCTTTTTTTTATAGAAAAACCAAGCCCCTCTTTTTTTCAAATTGATTGATGATTTGTTGATGAATTGATACTATTGGCACAGGTAACGTGTAGTGTTGGAGAAGTTTTGGGGAAATAATGATCTTCACGTGGGTGATCAAACCCGGTTCGGGTCAGGTTGTAATTGGGTATGATCTGCCTGGTCTAGGTTGTAACTGGGTTTTGTTGTTGGGCCCGATTTGGGTACTTGTTATTTGTTTGGCCCGATTGGGCCTATAAAATAAATAAAAATATAAAATATAAATAATAATAAAAAAGTCTCCGGACGAAAATCACTGTCGACTACTGCCTCTATTTTTCCATTCTTGTGTTAACAAGGATAAGAAAAAGACGAAGAGCCAATGAGTTTTTGTCTGGTCGAATCTGTGATTTGAAATCCGGTAAGGGATCTGTTCCACTGTTTCTTCAGGGTATATCAGGTCGAGAAATACTGATTGAAATGAATCGATTTGCTTCACTGCTCTTCAGAAAGACCAAATCTTAAATAAGAAGAATCTGCTCCACTACTCTTTAGGGGAGATAAGACTCGAGAAAACTTTGATATACTTCACTATTCTTCAGGGAAGATTAAATCAAAATCGATTTGCTTCACTGCTCTTCTGGAAGACCAAATCTGAAAGAAGAAGCGTCCGCTCCACTACTCTTTAGGGGAGATCAGACTCGAGAAAACTTTGTTCCACTTCACTATTCTTTAGGGAAGATTGAATCAGAATTAATTTGCTTCACTGCTCTTCAGGAAGACCAAATATGAAAGAAGAAGAATCTGCTCCACTACTCTTTAAGGGAGATCAGACTCGAGAAAACTTTGATCCACTTCACTGTTCTTCAGGGAATATTGAATCAGAATCGATTTGCTTCACTGCTCTTCAGGAAAACTAAATCTGAAAGAAGAAGAATATACTCCACCACTCTTTAGGGGAGATCAGACTCGAGAAAACTTTGATCCACTTCACTATTCTTTAAGGAAGATTGAATCGGAATTGATTTACTTCACTGCTATTCAAGAAGACCATATCTGAAAGAAGAAACGTCTGCTCCATTACTCTTTAGGGGAGATCAGACTCGAGAAAACTTTTATCCACTTAACTATTCTTCAAGGAAGATTGAATCAAAATCAATTTGCTTCACTGCTCTTTAGAAAGACCAAAAATGAAAGTCAGACATTGCTAATTATTAGAGTATTGTTTGAGAATTTGAAACCAACACACCCAAAGGTTTAGAATCCGTAAGAATCTTTGAAAATCAATTTCTCTTGTGGAAATTTATCTCGCAACCACCAGATATCTTAATCTACCTTGACTCGAATGCCATTTGAACCATTCCCTTCTTGGGACTTTGAATTGGTTGATGACTTTTACTTTCCATAAATCTGTAGTTTTCTTGAAAAAACCTATAAAATATATTGAAAGTGCAACATATATGAATAATGAATGCAGTGATGCAATTCATTTATTATTAAACTTTTGAGGAGGTGAAAAGGTCTTTGATAAAGATAAAATTAAAACTTTCACCGAAATGACCCAAAATAGATAAGGTTAATTTCCAGAGTTTTATGGAAGACGAGGTTGAGGTTTCTAGGGAAACGATCTCAAGAAAGACTAAAGTGAACTTTCTAGGACACAAATCCTAAGAGAGACAACATTGAAGACAACATCACATAAATACTGACTCCTCTATACAAGAAATTCACGTTGAGGAATGATACTATTGAAAATTTTACTCTTCTTTGTGAGAAAGTCAAAAAGGAAAACACCAAAAAATCAACTTCACTTCGTGAGAAAGTCAAGAATTATAATACTGAAAGATTGACTCCTCTTTACGAAAAAGCCAAGAAGGACAACACTAAAATATTAACTCCTCTTCACGAGAAAGTTAAGGAAGAAAACAATAAAATATTGACTCCCCTTCACGAGAAAGTCAAGAATGATAATACTGAATGATTGAATTCTCTTCATGAGAAAGTTACGAATAACAAAGATCTACTTCTCTTCACGAGGAAGTCAAGAATAAGAAAGGTCGACTTCTCTTCGCAAGGCATTCAGGAATAACAAAGATTGACTTCTCTTCACGAAGAAGTCAAGAGTAACAAAAATTGACTTCTCTTCACGAGGAAGTCAAGAGTAATAAAAATCAACTTCTCTTCACAAGGAAGTCAATAATGACACTGAAAGATTGAATCCTCTTTTGTAAGGGAGTCAAGTTGAGGCTTAAGGGAAAATGATTTTTAGTAAGACAAGATTGAGTCTTTTAGGAGACATGTTCTAAGAAGGCCACATTGAAGTTTCTAGGGAAACCATCTTAAGAGAGACAAAATATTTCTCAAAACAAATTTTAAATACATCATCATGAGGGAGATCAAAAGTATCATGTATAAATGCATGTTTTCTTGATCTGTGGTGGGAACGACTGCAAGAGTGATCTTCATTCGCTTCATGATTAAGTTGCTCTCACTTTTTGTTTACACCAATGTGCACTCTTGCAATTTTTGAGTTATGTCAATTTATTCTTACCCCCAACAAATTTTTGCCCCTGATAAGATGGGCTTTCTTTGCCTAATCTTGTGTAGAAATCCAATAGAGTTTCATCTTTGAAAAGAGGTTCCATCATTTCATGCTTTGGAGACTGTGTATGTGTTGTTTTCCTCGAACTTAGCCCTCTAAGTTTTGCATTGATTTTTAGAAGCAAATTCATTGTTCTACCATTTTCATTCTTCACACCTTTATGCTTCATCGAAAATAAATGTTTCTTCAATCCAATGATCTTGTATTCCTGGATGATATGGGCCTTCAAATATGCCCCAACATTTATCATTTCCTTGCTCCAACACTAATTCTAAGCATGAACTTTGTGTCTGAGAGACATGTGTCAACTACCAAGACTTACTTTAGAGAAATTCCCTTGTTTGAAAATGTTTTTCTTCTTCTTTTTATTTCCAAAAAATTGAAAAATATCAATTAAAAGAATTTTGAAGAATGTTTAATCAAAAAATTTGAAAAATATTACCCCTTTCTAAGTTTCACAATTGAGACAAATCATAAAACAAGAGTTTCAAGAATATCAAACAAGTCAACTACTATTTTAACCTTTCAAAATATCATAACCCATTGACAAGTGTCAAAATTAATGACAAATTTAAGGTATAGGTTGACTTTGAAAATATAAGGTCTATCAGGTTAGCGTTTTTATTATAACATATTTGTCTCTTTGGGTATCCATTGACTTGAAGAAATGGTTGTTATGCTCATCTTCTATAGATACTATTGGTTCCAAACATATCAAGAGCTTTGTAAGATCGTCTCTTATGTCGTCGTTGCTCAATTTAATATTTGAGCCGCCTTTTAAGGTTTTCAACTTGAATCCTCATTTGGCTTCAAGACGTTATTCAAAATTTTACGTCTTGAAATCCTTCTTATTATGTTTCCTATCATGCATCAAATATTTTAGAAAATCATTTTTTACAAATAAAAATTAATCCAAGGAAGCGGAATGAAATCTGAATATAGGCTCTTTCACTTAGAAATCCATGTACGATTAGAAGGCACTTTTCAAGCACGAAAAATAGGCCAGGGCTCACGGTTACGAAAAAAGGGATAAATAGGCCCAAACAAGTGTTTAAGGGTAATTGAACTAAGAATCAATTCGTTATGATGTCTTCAATATTGCCTTGCTTGGCTTGGATCTACTCGCTACCTGTCTTTTATTCTCTTTTGCTTTTTTTGGATCCCTCTAGACTGCCCAATTTTGGTTTTTCACCCTAGAGTCCATCTCTATTTTCTTATATTTTGAGCATTTCTCGCTCTTCTTGTTGAATCTGACTCTTTGAAACAATTGCACTTGATCAACCTTGTGGCTTGAGGCTCCATGAGTCACTCTTCTTGAAACATTTGATTTATTCTTTCTCGTTTTTCTTTTTCTATTTCTCCATTTTTCTTCTTGTTTTCTATTTTTCCCTTTTTCTTGTTCTTTTTATCTCTATATTTTTTATGATTTTATTGGTGAGTATAGGACTCTAATTGTTTTGAGCAATTTCTTTTCCTCTTTGTTTCTTGTTTTTGGAACTTCTTTCGTTGTTCTCGACTGGATTTGATCTTTGATAACTTTCATTTGATCTACCTTACGATTCCTTATTATTCCTCTTTATTTCATGGAAACTTTCCCCTGTAATAAAATTGGATTAACGATCTTTACTCCTGCGAGCAGATATCTTTCACCATGCCCCCCAATGTGGAGGGTAATCCTTGGTTAGGGTTGAATCCGAAGAAAAATAATTCAGGCTCAAATGAGGACAACAAGGGATATATTTTCTCCTTTTGTAAAGGAATAAATGAAATAATGTTATTCATAATTTCATACATGGAAGTCCTTGTAAAAAGAGGTATCCCCAGGGGATGAATATTCAGGATTAACTTTTATTTACATGAAAACAATGTAATTAATGCATGATAGAATTATTTAAATCATTTCCTTTATTTCTTTTTCTTCTTGCTTCGAGCATGCCCCAATTATTCAAGCTTCTCTTCAAAAGATTGATCTGTGATGCCCCATTTCATCGTTTCTTGCAGGAAGATTCACGGACATATGAAAGTTTTGCACTTTGAGGCCTTTCAGTTTCACTGGTATAAAGAAAAAAAATGGTTTTGTATCTGAAAAGAAAAAGGTGTAACTTTGAAGTCGTGTATATGGGGGAATGTAGTGTTATAAAAAGATTGTCTCTTCCCGGGAAGGTAAAAGTATGGATTTGGTATCTCAAAAAAGGTAAAGGTATGACTTTGGAGTCTCAAATAAAGGTAGTTTCAAAAATTGGTTTTGGTAATGACAAAGAATTATTTAAGGTAAAAAAAGATCGAGTAATTGTATTTTTGGCTTTCGACGGGATATGAAAGGTCTAATTTTACCACTTGCCAAAGATCTATAACTCTTGAAAAATTAAAAGAATAATTAATTCACTTGGAACTCAAAGAACTTCAAGATTAAAAATTTGATTCATTTCTCATAGCCTTAAAAGTAGTATGAGTTCAATCATCAAACATTTTTACAAAATATTTAGTAAAGAAAAGAATAATAAAAACAAACTCAAAAAAGACACTGTAAGTGAAATTGAGCTTCATGATGAATGAAATGATCTTTTCCTAATTAGGATGCCCCATTTCTCATAAGACATGTGGATGCTCGACTGGATCTTCAGGGTTATTACAATCTAAAAACCATGTCTCTGAATAGATCAGATTATATAACTTGCTCTTCGACGCCTAATGGTTCCTAGTTGTATGCCCTAAACTTCATATCTAGCTCTCAACTCTTTTTTAGGCATGAATGAGGTGGTCTCAATTTGCCTTCAATATTTCTTGAACAAGATTCTCCGCGAGTTACCACCAGGATCCATGATTAATGCATGTTAAAATGCAATGTATGTATGACGTATGTATGTGAATGTACAGATGCAAAAATCCACATACGAATGCGAAAATATAGAAATGAGAATACATAATGTATGATGCAAATGTATGTACGCAAGAGGTGTTATTCCAGAGTGACCATATTAAAAAAAATTCATTGAACACAAGGGTTTCGATATGTCAAAAAAACTTTACATACAAGGGATAGCCTTAACTCATAACTTTTCTATTTCTCTTAGAAGCCAAGTTAACTTCCTATCATATATGCTCGGGTTTTGAGTTGTCAATCTGCTTCAATCCTCTTACAAAGCCAACTAAATCAACCAATTTGTGAGCCACATGCTTGCTTGGATTAAACTGGAGTCTTCAGGTTTATTCCCTCTGACATTGGAAGTAGACTCTTAGACACCAACGAGTTCTGATTGTATGGCTTCTTTTCATCTTTCTGAACTTCTACATTTGTCCCCATTTCCTTGGGGTCTCCAGACAATTTGTTAATACGGATGATGAATGTGTGTGACTTCTAAGATTGGCTAGGATTAGTTTGCTCTAAAGTAGTCCTTTGTGTATTTGACGTTGCATGATTGTTTTCATCGAGCTCTTTCCTTTATCTTGCATAAGTCTCTTTTCCCTTGACCAGAACAGTTAATATATCCATCCTCTTGAACATTTTCTCTCTTATCTCTCTTATCACCTTTTGCTCTTCATCAGATATATGATCTTTAGGTGCAGATCTCTCCACTATCCTTGGATTCTCCTCAAGATGCCATTCCCTAGCTATGTTATAGTTTACTTGACTGTAAAACCCTTTGTCCATCATGAAAACCTTTTACTTGCGATGCAAGCAGAAAGAAAAACAATCATAAAAACAAGTTAGTGCAAAATGACAAGAATTACTATAAAAAATTAAAATAAATTAATAAGCTAATGCAAAACCAGAATGCCAATGCAAATGCAAATTCACAAGGTACTAATTCTAAAAGCAATCACCATAGAACAACCTTTATCAGACCATAAGTGCTCATTACACAGACGAGCTTCATTTTCTTCATTTACTCGATCTAGGCCTTTCCCACGATTTCAAGTTGTCTTTGTAGTCATTGTTGGGCTCCTCAAAGAATTAACCCATATTTATTTGTTTTAATTCGTCCATTGTGATTATGTGATATCTAGAATTCCTTTTTTGTGGCATTCTCCAAGAGGAGAGTGACCTTGATATCTTGTGAAGAATCTTCTCACTCTTGACTCAACTATCATCTAACTATTTGATACCATCTCGATCTTTGTTCATTTAATAGGAGTCTTCTATCGAATTTGATCTCTTCTCTCATCGATCAACTTTGTTTGCAAGTCGTCACCCTTACGGAGTTGACTATCTAGTTATGGAACTCTTATGTTGATATGAAATCCTTATAATTTGATCAATCACTTATGAATTAACACCTTGTTTGGCTATGATGTGAAAATGAAAATACAAACATAAGACAAATAAAAAAAAGATAAAACAAAAGAAATTGTTAGTACCACTTAACCAAAAAGCCGAATAAATATTTACAAAAAGAAAAATTCCTTCCCATCATAGTATGTATCCTGACATGCTTTTATAACAATCCTACCCAAACATGTTTTCTACCCTCATATTTTGTTCAACATATAAATCCTAACCCATGTCATCTAATTCACATGCTTGTTTGTGAAAAATTAACTGAATCTTATACTCTTATAGTTCTCATGGTTTTTGAAAAACAAATAAATAATTCTGAGGAAAGGTTAGAGTGAGTTTTAAAAAATAGCAGACAAATATTCAGTATGAAATGGGTAGACTTTCAGTATTACTAACAGGGTCCTCAAACTGTCCTTTGTTGGTGCCCCCTTGAGCATGCCAGACCCTCGATCCTAACCCATTATAGGCTTAAATAGATCAAGTTCAATTTAAGAGGATGCATTTCCCCATGTCCATGCGAGGAAACTCAATGTTTCACTCATAAACATGAGGCTTATGAACCCCAGAGGCTACTTACTAAAGCCTATGCGGTGAAAAATAATTTTTCTCACATAAGCGTAGAGTTCACCCCTACCTAACGGGAAAAAGAACAATTATAAGGCTCTAAATACTCAAACGGTTAGTGAGAACTCGTATACCTTTGCCTTGATCCAAAGAAATCAGACTAAAAAGGTCAGAAATCTGAAACATGTAAATCACACATTAGTACAACTAATGAATAAACGATGTACAATGTGATGCAGCCAAAACATGAGGATCAAAATTTAAATATCATTCGAATTTAACATTTTTGACTAAAAATATGACATATAATTAATTACGGCCTGACTCTCTAATGTCCCCAGTGGAGTCGCCAAGCTGTCAGAACGTTCCTTAAGCTTTTTAGGGCTATGGCAAGGATCAATCCAACTTAATATTGGAAAAATTTTGGTTTTAAAATAGAAAACAAATAAATAGATTTGGAGTCGCCATCGACCATTGTGTTAGGCAGGTCGAATACCTAAAAATACCTTTTAAAATAATTTTAAGAAAAATAATTTAAAAGATAAAAAATAATTTGTATTTAACCATAAATTCATTTTGAAAAAGGGTTCGGGAGTCGATTATACGTGGGGAAGGATTAACACCCCCACAACGTCTGAAATCGGCACCTAAGCGATTATACGTCGTCTAAATATTGAAATTGACAAATTGAATAAGATTTAAATTATGATTCTTTTTCGAAAAATATAAGGGGTATTATTTTGCACGAACAATTCTCGAAAATACATTCATTGTCGGTTAAGAGGCTATTTCCATGGATTCCCCATGCAAAAGAATATTGCCCAAATTTTTACATAAAATACATACATTAATTAAATTAAAAGAATTCATTCAAATATAAAATACATTATCTTGTTCGAACAATTCTTGGAAACACACTCCTTGTCAGTTAAGGCGCATTTCTATAAATTCTTCAAGTAAAATAATATTTGAAAAATATTACAACTAACAGGAATTTTACAAGTGTGTAAATGAAGGATCAAAAATAATAGACATGGTGACTTTAAGGATTAAACTACACAACCAACATGAAATAAACGCGACCATTGCAAATATTTTAAATGTTATGTACTACAATTATAAATAATCCAATTTCATTCATCCATGACAAAAATGGAAATTTCTCAAGTAAGATATTGAATTAAATAATCATAAAAACTAAATAACAAGAAAGAAGTGATTAAAATGAAATACAAATAAAAACAATAGCCAAATCATAATCCATCAGGGACTACAATGCATAAATTGAAGATATCTAGATTATAATAAAATAATAAACAGAACCCAAACAGTGGCTAAAATGAATAAAAATAAAAATCAGTGACAAATTTTGAATAAACCACAATAATAATAGTGACTAAATTAAAACAAGCACAAAATAAAATAAATGAAATAAATAGAGGACTATTGACCGAAATGGGAAAACACACATAAAGTAGAAGGACTAGAAGAAAATAAACTAAAAGTTGGTGATGAGAAATAGAAAAAGTAAAATCACTAAATCAGTCCCTAAATATTAAAAAACAGTCACTGCACATGAAAAAACTGTAAAACACACCTAAACATATATGGACTAAAAAGAAATTAAACCAAAAATATATAACATGCATAGAAATGAGTAAATTACAAAAACGATCCATGCAGGTGGCCATTTTACAAAAACACATCTAACTTAGGGGGAGCTAATTGTAATTTCCCCGTAGTCTCGTCCGTCGCCAACTGCCATTGGCCACCACGCCGATGCCGCTGTCAGTGGCCATTGGCCACCAAATTTTACCCAGAGATTTGTCCCGACCTCATCGTCTTCGATCTAGGGTCCGTTTCATCAGATGATGCTCCGATCGTCTCAAAATAAGAAGATTATTTGGTTTTCCTCTCTCTGTTCTGTCATTGTTTGTCGTTAGATCGCTCTGATTTTGGGATAGGTTATCCTACGACGTCTTCTCTTCTTTTCAACGGTCAGATCTTCAAACGGAAGCCCTAAACATCAACGAGGTTGCCGACCAAAAGGTATAGAACATTCCCTTTCTTTTTTTCACTCACTTTGTTTCTCTTTTGCACATATTACTTGTCGGAAATATCACCAGAAAATACTCAGAAAAAAGAAGTAAAAAGGAAAATTATTTCGTTTGATTTCAAATGGTTAGTTACAATGGTTTCTGAATACCCCACTATTCTCCCACTGTTTTGCTTGATTGGCCTCCTCATTATACTTACTGTTTTTTTCTTTTTTTTCTCCCTTTTTTAATAGAAAAATTGAGCCCCTCTTATTTTCATTTACATCTAATTCTATAAATTGATTGATGATTTGATGATGAATTGATATTGATGACAGACGTAATGTGTAGTGTTGGAACAGTTTTGGGGAAATCGTGATGGTGTGCTCAGTTGGTGATGGCAAGAATAGCTGGTGGTGATAGGAGTAGCTGGTGCTTCACGTGGGTGTTCAAATCGGGTCCGGGTCGGGTTGTAACCGGGTCGGATCTATCTGGGTCTGGGTTGTAATCAGGTTTTTTTGTTGGGCCCAATTTAGGCACTTGTTGTTTGTTTGGCCCGATTGGGTATGTTAATGTAATTTTGGGCTTGCAAAATAAAATAAAATATTTTAATATAAATAATAATAATAATAATAATAAATAATAAAGGCTTCGGATGAAAATCACTGTCGACAGGGGTTATTATTATTGTTCATATTAGGATTTTGATATGGATTTTCCGATTTATAGGATCTAACACTATCGTTGATCGTGATCGGCGGACTCTGTAGTAGGTTTTCTTATCAGACTACTCAGATTGGTACATGTGTGTTTCCTGATGGTGTTATATTTCTATTTTAAACTATTCATTTGAACTGTTTTAGATTTCTGATAATACTGAATATTTTTACGACACGATACCTGATTATCTTAATATTGTTTATCTGATATCGGATTTACTGTACATTTTTTGATATGAACTCTGATTTTTGTATTTTCTGTATCTGATTTCTAAGTCTGTAATATTTTCATGTTTTAATAGATTAAACTACCATTTTCACTCGAATACATACATGTTTATTACTGTCGTTGGCGGTATTATTGGATGAAGTATATATGTCATAGTCTATGAGTTGTAAGACCTTACTGGCTCATTTGCTTTGTGCTCAGGGTATGTCCTTACATTGGGCTCCTCTGCTTTGTGCTCAGAGTAAGTCCTTACCACAAGTTCTTGTGCTATATGTATAAGGCCTTACCGGGTGTACATGTGGATGTATGGTTCCGGGGAACCTATACATTTTGGTGATCGAATAAGGGTAGTGGTCATATTTTAAAAACATGTTTGATAATCTATTTTTTACTGAAGTATTATATATATATATATATATGTGTGTGTGTGTGTGTGTGTGTGTGTGTGTGTGTGTTTATACACCGTAAGAAGCACACTGAGCTTTTTAGCTCATTCTGTAAATTTTAACTTTTTCAGATAGTAGTAGATCGTAGGGTAGTAGACTTGATATCAGGAGGAATGACTACTCTTATTTTTGTACCACTATATATCTCTATATGCCTTTTTGTTAAACTTTGGTGACACTTGTTTTTTCCATCGTATTGATATATATGTATTATGGTATTTTGTTATGTATATGTTTTATACAATTTTCTGATATATGTATGTGTGTGTGTATATATATATATATATTTGTCATATGAACATTTCTTATGACTAATTTTATATTATATTGTTATCTGGATTTTAACATTGTTTTAAATATGAAAAGAAATTTCTGAATAAGATATGTAACCGCCTAGATTTGGGCATAATGTCCAGCCAGGTCTAGGGGGTTACTCTTTAGCTTTTTAAGTTTAGTCAGGGTCATTCAATATGAAGCCATTCAGATAGGCGTAATACCCAAAAAATATTAATCTCGAATTCACCTTACGTCTAAAAGATAATTTAGGTAACTTATCAGGAAATATATCCAAAAGTTTCCAAACTATCAGGATATTCTCTAACTTAACCTTAGAAACTCGAGTATCCATTACATTTGTTAGAAAAACTAAACAATCACTTGCCCTTAATTTATTAGCAATCATTGCTAAAATCATATTGAGTAATGATCACACTTTTTCTCCAATTACTATAATTTCAAAACCCTTTTGCATCTTTAAAAATAATCGCTTCGTGCGACCGTCTACCTAACCATAATGCATGAATAACCAATCCACGCCCAAAATGATCTCAAACCTTTCAAACAACAATTTCATAAGATTCGTAGGGAACACAACACTTGAATTTTTATCGGACAATTCTTGTTTATCCACTTTACTTTAGTATTATGACCCAACCGATTCAATGTTATCAATGGGTTCTTAAGAAATACCTTTCCAAGGCAATCTTTACTAATGCAACTTACTCGCACCTTCTATCTTTAATGATAAATTGCTACTTTATCATTTGTGGATATCTTTATCACACTTTTTTATTTATGAATTGTTACTCCATGTATTATATTCTTGAAACCGTTCAAGTCTTTCATATTAACAACTACTTTTCAATCAAAGGATAAAATAATTATAATTTGATTCACTAAAAACTTAGATTTCTTTAAACGTTTAGCAAACAATTTACTTACCTGTAGAAATCCCCAAATCACTAATACATTCAATAATATCCTGATCCTCATCAGACTCAACTTCTCTCATAATCTTTTTAAACTTTCTGATAGACTCTTTTAATACAGTAACCTCATTAAAATGTTGAGGCATTTCTTCCACAAAATTGATGAAAATCCCTTACAGTTGTAACTCTTCTAGGGCGATGTACTACAATCATCTCATGTCTGTTTGAATTGATTTCAATCTTGATATTCTTTTTAGCACCATTAACTTTCTTACCCTGATTCTTAACTTCCAACATCTAACATATACATTTCAAAATTTTATTAGTAAGGAGCATCATCTTTAATAAAAATCACATTGCCATACCAGATCAATAATATCGACATCCTAGTGACATGTACATATTTCCAACATGAAATAAGCTCGGTTTAGGCTGAGAATTGACTAAACTGAAGCTCTGATACCAATAAATATAATACTCATAACCCCTATACATGAAATACGATTTAAATATGATACATAACATTTCAGACATTCATAGAACATGAGTGCGTAATAATTTTGTCCCTTATAAAACATTTCTTTTCCAAGTTTAAACTATTTATTTAATGGCATAAAATAATAAAGTAATAATTTATCATTCAAAACAAATTCGGTTTTAGGCAATAATTTGGCATTTTTGTGCTATTTCACAAACTATTTAAAACTACCGAAATACTACTAAATTTAAAACTATATTACATGTATAAAGCATAAATATAACGTTCATGCATAAACTTGTATATAACTATCTAACCAGATAAAATGATCCTAGTTACTATTACAGACCATTTAAAATACAACTAATAAAATAGGCTGACTTATATAATATACATACCACTATTAAGTCAAAGGTAAGATATCTTACTGATACTAATAATAGGTACTTTGATGAGATGATCGAGAAACACCTTACTTCACGTTCTTTTCTCTATCCGAACCTACGCATGAAAATCATTACGCGCTAAGTAAAACTTAGTGAGATAGTAACACAACTAAGGTGAGATAAAACATAAAATATCATAAATACTTTAAAACGTAAGAATGAAATTTAAATAAATTCATTGAACTTTCAAACCGAGCTATTCAAGTCATCATATTTTTCCTCTTCGAAAACCTGAAAATCATCGTTCCATATTCTTTTATGTACTACATAATTCAAAACTTTCGTATATTTTCTTTTCATACATTTTTTTACTTTCATATTTACTTATCATACTTGCTTTCTTAGCCTAAAGTACATTTAAGAGAATGTAAGGTACGTGAGTAGAACATAAGGTGAGCACTAGGCACATCACGGTTCCAGTCATCATCATAATAAGATGCACTCCAATTGAAAATCATAACATGTGCACCAACGGTGTCATACGTAATGTACACGAATGTACCATAACCTAACTTGAACTTGACTCAACTTCCTGACATTCCAAGTGTACCCAAGACTCTCAATGCAACATACAATGGGCTTTCGAGCCATATTAACATCAATTAAAGATCAACATTTTTAATTCATAATTATTTTTCATTCATCAACATAAAACCATAACATGGGTTAGTTCATTCCCTAAAACAGTTCAGATCACATTTCTAAAATCATCGAGGAAATATTCCATGCATAAAAATATCCAAGTTATTATTTAAAATCACTTTAGAAAAAACATTTAAATATCTTTTCAAAATACATTATATGAAAACATATAGGGTAATTTCATACCCAGGATAACCATAATACTTTTCTATAAAATTGTAGAAATACTCCATAATTAAAATAAAATCATACTTTAATAATAATATGAGGTTGACTTTTCGCAAGTATTCATTGATTAAAATAATTAAATAAATGAAATGCATTCACCTTTACCTCACTATCGAACCATTATACAATAATCTTTACTTGCATACTTTTTGTTTTCCTTTCGGATCTCTATATTTTGTTGTGGCCTGACAACATCACATAATAACACAAGATAATCGAACTATATGTTAGTATCATACTAAAATAGGTTAACTTTAATAATATAAAAGTCTATAAAATTGAATCTATACTAAATCATATTTCCATCATAATTTTCAAACTTCTCAAATCCTCATTCAATTCCATATATATTTATTTCTACCATCAACCCTTCAGTTTTTTAAATTTTGCATTTCAAATAACTAATTATGAATTCTTCTTAGAATTCATTTCAACTTTTCCATCTTGTTCATAATGGTCCTTCACCATTATGATCACTTTTTATTAATTACCCAAAGTTTCCATTAAATAATTAATACACTCAATCAAATACTTAAATATTTGAAAACTTGTAATTTCATCCTCCATTTCCCTAACCTTTTCGAATTCAAGCCTTAACTTTAGCAAACTTACAAATTTGATCCCAAATAAATAATCATGCTTGAATTTTCAGCACTTAATAAATTCAAACAGCGTAATATCCTACTCAAATGGCACCTTCACATTTTACAACGTGTAATTAAGTCCCTAAATTTTCAAGCTTATTCGAATTAACTCCTAATTTAACCAAATTTGTTGTTTGGTCCCGAATCATGATTCTAACATTCAAATTCAACTTCCAAACATTAACTTCAAGCATAAGACCATAATTTCACAACATTTGCGCAAAAAACTCCTCTAATTTTCCTTAATTTTTGATTTGGTACTTAACTTTTATCCGATCTTCAATTTGGTCCAAAACATGATTTCAAGCACTCAAGATTACTTCTAATATCATTCTAATCCCTTAGGAAACTTATGAAAAATTTTCTATAATTTCTCCTTTTAAGCCGAATCTCTCCAAGTTCTACAATTTAATCCTTAACCTTGTTTCAAACTAAATTACACTATCCACACATCATATTAAATCAATCCAACACAATTCCGTATATTAAAAACAAAACATAATTTTCTCCAAAAAGTTCCCTAGGGTTGAACCTACATAGAGCAATTGTGCTTGATTTTAACCAACTTTGAAACTTAATCATCACCACAACACTTCCCACAACATGAATAAACTTGAAAACACAAGAAATAAACATCCCCTTCACCAACTCAAAATAAATTAAACATAAACCATAGAAATTTTTATATCAAATGAAAGAAGATTTCATGTAAATGATTTTATCCTTTATGAACAAACTTTAATTCCTAACATAAATGGATCAAAAATAAAAAAGAAACTTTCGCCTTGAACATAACCAACGGCTGGAAGGAGAAAGCATGACGAAATTCTTAAAAATGACCAATTTGCCTTGAACATAACCGATATCAAAACATTTTTTTAACACATCATCATAGTAATATGGTCTAAAACAAATAATAGTATACATAAAAGATTTAAGTAATACAAAATTCCAAATCAAACTACATATCAAAATAACTCATACGTCAATAGTAAAAGTGTTATGCATGTCATAAAATTTCATATCTCAAAATATAGGCACAATTCGCCAAAGTAAAGTTAATTTGGAAGATAGAAACATTACAATAAAAGGACAATACAAAATGTGTTGATCCTCCAAATGTTAAGTCTCAAATGTCTATCCAAAAAGTATATGAAAGGAAAATTTTAAGGGAGTGAATTAAGGAGATTAGTGTGTTTCAATAAGTGCAAAATAAACGTACAAATAATTCCAAAATAGTTACAAAATTATTTAAGTAGAGTACTTTAAAATTGGAAACAAAGTTTTTAGTTAAATCACCCAACTATCCTCCAACCTCACACCAATATGTAATTACACATAACTGCATCCATAAGAATTTACCCTAGACTCATTAGGTGTAGAAGTCTACCTAAGGGAATACCTTAAGTCCATAAGTATTTACCATAGCCAAAGCGTAAGCATCTACTGTTAGTATTACTTCCCTAGGTATATTGTATGGACATGATATTTTGATTATTGAATATTTTTATTATCATTTGCGTGCATTCTTTTAATATTTTTAAATAATATTTTTAATTATTCTACATATCCATAATCGATTATTATTTTGAGAACAATAATAAAATTAGATTTTATGAAATTTGGTAAATATTCATGAGATGAATATGTGAATGAGATTCAAATCAAAGTCACATGTATTTATTGAGAACAAATATTTGATCGAATTGTTTTAAGATTAATACGTGGATTAAAGTTATATATTAATTTCAAATAGTTATATCATTAAATATTTAGACCTGAAATTATTACAATTCTCAATATGATGATTATTATGTTTTAACATAATCAAACATTGTCTTTAATCGGATGATTGTAAAGGTTATGCTTAAACATGACAATATCCATGTAGTGAGATGTGAGTGGTAGTGAGATGCGAGTGATTAAGATGAAATTTATCTCAATTATCATAAGAGAGATATCTTAAGTCCCCTCGATGATTGAGACTAAGAAATACATGATCGTGCTCAAATGAGTTGATAAAGATATATGTCATTTGTATAGCCAGTTCAATTGGTCATCGATAAACTTAAGATGGAGCGATATAAGGTTGACATTTTCATACCTTATATTCTACCAAGATATCATGAGATAAAATGATTATGACATGAGATGTGTTAACATTGGCTTGAATCATGAGCTTTTCATTTAACTTGGGTAGTCATAACGTCTTACTAGAGGCCACTTATGACTTGTACGATCAAATGTAATTTTACCTATTGTACATATTAATTAAATATATAGGGTCACACACTAAGAATGAATAAAGAATAGTTGTGATTATTACTTTCAATAATAATTTAAGATAATGAGATTATTTTTATATCATATTGTAAAATATTATGTATTATTTGAATTTAAATTAAAGAAGTTAACTTCGTAATCTTTTAGTATGATGTAATTATTTCTTTATTTAATTTAGAAATAATATTAAATAAATAATCTTTAATTAAAATTTGGTTGAATCTTAATTCCTTATTAGATAATGGATATGATTTAAATTGCTATTTATTTTAAAAGAGTTTAAGATAAGTAATAATTAAATTGTTATTTAATTTAAACAACAACAACAACAACAAAACCCAATTCCCATATGCAATGGGGTAAGGGGGAGGTAGGGTAGTAGGCTGCCCCCAACGCCAGGTTGAGAGTAGCTTCCGTGGAAGACCTCCGGCAGTCAGAAAATTAAAAATATAGATAAAATGCAATGCATGTATAAATAAATACAAAAATACATAGTTGAACAGTATTCATATGCAGTTATTAATATCATTAATATCATATGCGCGTCTGTAATGGGCAGTAATCCCTGCAAAAAAATCCCTGCGAAAAAATCTCTGTATATAGACAGAAACGTAAGACCCGACTAAAATTAAAAGTGGAGAGAATGATTGTTATTTAATTTAAAATGAATTGTAAATTCATTATGATTAATAATTAAAAGCAAATATTTAGTTTATCCCTAATCAAGTCACATATGTGTGTAGTATATTCGTAGGGAAAAAGGTTAATATTTTTCAACCATCAAAAAAATAAAACCACAAAACATTATTTTGAGAAATAGAGAGAAACTAGCATTCTAGTAATTGTTCTTGATTTTGTTCGCGTGTAGATACTTGTAGAGGGTGTCATCTTTCAGAAAGACAACACATTTAAAGAGTGAAAGAAAATCAGAGATAACAAAGTAGGATTTATGAACCAATGATTAAGTTAGTCTCACGAATATTTTTTCACCGTAGTTAGTATGATATGCATGAGCTCTTATGTTAAATCGAGGGTAACTTTAGAACTTTCCGCTGCATTTTGTTCCGATTATGATTAGATTTTTGTTGGAATTCCTATACCTACCTAAGAGAATATCTAAAGTTGATAAAGATTTACCTGCCTAATCAAGGTTGCAGCTAAAAAGACTTCATATAATGTCTCAGAAAGTACCTCAGTAAAATATGTTCTAGACAGTATACAATAGAATCAGAAATCATAAGGCAAACATATTTGTTTTTCAGTAAAATCGTAACTAGAAAACATGCTTTCAAATTAGATTTAGAGACATATTTTAGACAGATAAAATTGTCATTGGAGAAAAACAATCATGTGTACATGATAATTCAAATAAAATATTTTAAATATTTATATAACACGCAAGGAACACACCTTACAAAAAGGTCAGTTGTAAAAGTCTATTTAGCACCTGCCTCGCTATGTTCTACAACAATTCTTAAACCTAAGTCATAATAGAGTTACCACAAGAGTAATATTCTAATCGAATTATTCATAAGATTTACAAAACCATACATGTAATCATAGGATCGCGTGGAGGATCAAATTGGGAGGATTTGGGTTGATCAGACGTGTAGTCGGGAGAAACCGAGCACCTTAAATAAACAATAGTACAAGTCAATTCTTAACACAAAGATGTGCTTAAATAGAATATTTAAATAAAAATTTAAATACATATGTATGTTTAGGTTCAAGGTTAGATTAAGAGGCTTTCAAGTTAAAATTTAACGAAACAAACTACAAAATCAGACTTGAGAAGACAAAAACTCAAAATATGTCTTTTTAAAAATACTTTTAGTCAACATCAATCAATGACAATCAACGATTGGTCAACATCGATCAACAATGAATGTTTGATAACATAATCAATGATTAACTGTAATGGTCGATAAATAATCCGATTCAATTTTGGTATTTTCGTAACGTAAGTTGATGGGATTAAGCTATTAAAGTTTGAAGTAGGCATTTTGTTTGGGTTGAGACCCAACTTTATAAGTCTAACGAGGTGAAATTTGAGAACATAAGAATAAAGGGACTTATTAGTAATTTAATCCTTTAGTTGTAAGTATCTAGTAAGTATCTAGAGTTATCCCCACAATTTGGGAAAGTGTCGTATGAAAAGAAGAAGGATATTTTTTCTTGAATTCACTTATGTAGTTTATTCTTCTTTTCTTCGTTCTTTTACCATCAAGGTTTCCATAGAAACAAATATTGGAGCAAGGTAAGTCTTTATTGAGAGTTTTATTTCATATCTATATATAGTTGAGAAGAAGATTGTTTGAGCTGTGAAAACTAAAAATGGGGTGATTAGGGTTATTAGTAAATAATGAGATCAAGTTGATTTTCTTAATACTTTATTTTTGAAGTTAATAGTTTTTAATTTTAGGGAAAGAAGTGGGAGAACTATCAAAATCTAAGGACAATGAGAAAGGTTAGGAGGGAAGGAAGAAACTTTTATCTCTAACTTTCATTAAAGGTAATGAGCTTATGTTTTTTTATGATTCCTGTGATTATAATTAAATAAAAGTTATAAATTGTGCATTATTTATGTTTAGAGCAAGGGAAAAAGGGGTTTTGAGACTCCAAATACGCTTCAAGTCTTAGAAAATTGAAATTCTAGGTTCGAAATTTCTAAAGAAATTGGGTAATCATATTAGGACAATATTGATATTATGGGTTTAGTATCAATACTGTAGAAGTACGAATTTCAGTAAGAAAATTTGGTATCGCTACTCGCCTTATTATCGATACTCCTTCAGGGAAGTATCGATACTCTTATAGGAGTACCGATACTATTGAGTTGAAAATTACAAAGTGTTGAATTTTTCGTCAATATGAAAAAGAGGTTATAAATGTGTTGAAAGACTGTATGAAAATATATCTATATGAATGTATGCATGTCTTCAAGTTAGAATGTGATTATTTTGGGTGTCTCGCAGGGGGCCCCAAAGGAATAGGTGACTCGCACAGGAGCATATAGTCATATTTATTTCGGGTGTCTCGCACAGGAGCCCCGAAGGATTAGAGTGATTTACAAGAGAGCACCTAATCATATTTATTATGGATATCTCGCACGGGAGAACCTAATCATAATCTTTCCGGGTGTCTCGTATGGGAGACCGAAGAAATATATATATGTCATTGAAGCCTTCTAATTATAAAGCCAGAGTATAAATGAATTACATGCATATTTTTACTTGCTCAAAAAATTATACCATGTGATTTCTTTAGAACATTTGTTCATTATTGGGCATAATTGCTTATTCTTTCAAAATGTCACTTTTCTCACGTTAGTAGTTGTAGATGTTTTGGCTAAGGAATGCCATCATAGTGGAACTCATACGTTTCTGAAATAGTACATTTCTATTTTGTTAATAATTTGTTATTAATTAATCTGCGTTACCTCTTTAATAGTGCTAATTTGAGTTATTCATGTTTAAATATGTGCATGACTCTGTTTTCCAGGAAACAGCAATAAAGACAAATTAAGCATATTTTTCCTATTTTCTAGAATCAAGGCATCACCAACTTCAATAAATAACCCAATTAACAAGATCATAGGAGGAAATCTGGGAAAACCACAATTCTTTAGGAATTAAAAGTTGTAATTAAATCATTCTAGTTTGCTTAGGATCTTAATTAGGATTTTATTTATTTATTTATGAAGACTTTTAACTTACTATTAATTAGGAATTAAGTGTTTTAATATTCTTAAGAGTTAGTATTTTATTTTCTTTAGATTTTCTCAAGCTATAAATACCAATCAGGGTGAAGCTTGACAGATGTATTGTTTTCTTGGCTTTAATTAGCTTTAGGAATTTTATAAAGATTATTTTTCTTCTTCGTCTCCTTTATTTTCTTTCTTCTTCCACATGCTAAGTATGTTTTCCGTCATGCTTAGTTAAACTTCTATTTAACTGATAGTTGAGAGACGAATAGATCCATTTCGTGAGAATTGCAGAAGTGTTTCACATCTTTAGATTTATTTCTTGATTTTCAACAATTTAGGATTGACAATCGACCTTTCCTTTAAGCATCTCGACATCTTCAATTCAAGGAGTGCACATTGGCTTGATCGAGTTCGCTAAAGGAAATCAAGATCGAGTTCAATTCTCATCGAGACACCATAATCTGAACACAGGCTTTTCCAGTACTAAAATAGCATTGGCATTAACGTCGATAGGTGACATTAATCCAAACAATGGCTAAATTCTAAGGATTGGCTTTGGAAAAATTAGTTCACTAGAGAAAAGAGTAAGTTACAAGGGTTGAGTCTTGTAGACTGTAACCGACAATTATCCGAAGTAAAATCTATTTCAGAGATCGAGACAAATTGAGGCAAAGCGTAGTTGGAGGCTATATCTCATCATAATTTATTTTCAATCATTTATTATTCTTGCATTATTTATTTATTTATTTTCATTTTATTTAATTTATTAAACCTCTCTTTATTTTTCTTACAGATTTCTTGGCTAAAGATCAATTCAAGTCGACATTGGGAATTTCTAAATCCCTGCGGGTCGACCCTTTCTTCTTTATACTACATTATTAGCTTATTTAATTGAGAAAAAATACTTATTTATTTGACAATTACAACACTTTTCAGTATGTAGTTTGTACGAGTCTAATGTCACTCCAATGTAAATTTTGCAATGCATTTGTAAAAATTTGGGGTTACCTTATAATTTTTTATGATACGTAATATTTGGAGCTCTGTCTTTTATATTAGATATAATTGATTCCGTTTTATTTTTAAGTAAAATTGTTCTTGAGTTTTAAATTAAACAAGTTTCTTGAGGAGGTCGGTACTGATTACCACTTTGTGATGCTTGGCCTGTAGTGGGTCTAGTGTAACATTTATTGGTATAAGAGTGTTAAGGTTAAGTCGGTCCTAGGACCCATGTTAGTCATGAGTAAAATTACATGGATACAAGCCTTAGAGATGGCCAGTGATTCAAATAGGAGTCATGAGGCTTGACATGAAAGTCAAGCATCCCTTTCGAATGATTCTGAACATGTGTTTGTCCCAAATTTTGGGGAAGGGGAATTAGAGGGAGACGCTAGAGTTGCTGAAGCGACGTACTTCCAAAACCTGAATGCAACTTTGGGAAAAATTATTATAGCTATCCCTAGAGCACAACCTACTATTGTTATACCTCCTCCTCTTGCAACGATAGGTGACACACTAGTAGAGAATCTTAGGAGGTACAAGATGAAATTCTATGGGTCTTATGAGGATGACCCTATTGTGATGGACCAATGGTAGTGGGAAACTTAGAGAACTTTGAGGCAGTTGCATCTGACTCCAGAGGGTAATAGAAGTGTATGGTTTCTTTTCTCAAAGGGGATGCCATCGATTGGTGGAAGACAAATCGAAATTACCCTCCAACTGGAACAAACGACATATGAACTTTTCTTGAGTGAGTTTCGTCATAAGTACATAGGAGAGGCCCATATGGATGGCTTAAGGCTCCAGTTCTTGTAGCTTGTGCAAGGCAATAAGTTAGTTTTGGAATATGAGAGAGATTTCCTTCGGTTAAGCTAATAAGCCCTAGAGTTGGTATCTTCAGAAGCTCTAAGGTGTTGTAGATTCTTATAAGGACATGACTTGGACATCCACACCCAATTGGCGGAAAATCCTACAAGAATATTCTCAGAGTTGACTAGGTAAGTTAAAGCTATAGAGAGAGTACTGAGCGTGAGAACTGGTTTAGTGGAAGAAGGTAGTAGAGTTGAGAACGGAATCATAAAAAAGAGATAATAATTATTAGGAGTCAAGGAATTCAACCCTGGTGCCCTCTAGAATATCGAGAAAAGGTTCAGAGTAGGGACAGAGAATGAGGCCCCTTGGCACTACTTCCTTGGCAATTACTAGATGGTCGAATAGGGCTTCTTCAATTATTGAGTGTGAATTTTGTAAATGAAGGAATTTGGGGGAATATTGGCAGAAAAATCAAGGATGCTATGAATGTGGATCTCTACAACATGTTATTATAAACTGTCCAAGACCCAAAGAAACTACATCAGCTAGTTTGAGAAGATCAGTAGCTTCTATGTATAGGGGCAGAGTTTCAAATAGAGGAGGAGTTGACAGATCCAATAGAGACACTACATGGTGAACAGATCAGCCTGATATCCGCACAATTGTTTGTCAATATACTGTTAAGGCTTGAAATAATTGCCAGCCTCCTAATGTCATTGTAGGTATTTTTACAGAGTTTTACACTCCCATAATAGCATCGATTGACCCGGGTCTTCGTATTCTTATATTTATGTATACGTTGTTAAAGGGGGGGAGTTTCTTAGTGGGAGATTGAAAACATGAGTTAGAGTATCTAGTCCTCTAGGGTGATGTGTTAGTAGACAAGGTGTAACATCGTTGCTTAATAGATTCAAGGACAAGTATTCCCATATGATTTAATGGAATTACTTTTTAAGGATTTTGACGTGATTTTAGAAATGGATTGGTTGTTGACACATGATCCTAGTATATGGTGTAAGGTTGAGAAATTAAAGCTTCGGAAATCTTATGGATCAAAAGTTGTGGTATCTCGTAGTAGATACCTATTTTTGTCCGGATCTACAAAAATATTATATTATTATTATTGTTATTTTTTCTATTAATCTATACATTACAATTATTTTACAGGCCCATATTCAATCCCCGCGTATCTCAACCATTTCACAAAACCCCTAAAAATTCGGCTGAAATCTCTGGCCAATGCAACCTCCCAACAACAATTTTTTTACTCTAAATAAACCCCAAACGATGTTCAACAGGAGGTGCAGAAATGGATGAAAAACCAGGGGGTCAGGTGGGTTGCAACCTGGTAATAATGCAAAGTTTCACCATTACTACTCTGCAACAAGAACCAATCTATTCCCACACACAATCTAGAAACAGTGCATGCAAACTAAACAAAAAGTTTCTAATTCCATAAACAGAATGAAGGAGCCGAAGAAAGATTCAGAGAAAATAGTGCGGGATCGGATTCAAATTAGGAATTCGTCGGGTAACCCGCTTGTTCATGGGTCATCTTCCAGACCCATTCCCAAGTTCATGGTGTGGTTAATCCTTATTGTTTTGGTTATCTATGTTATCTACACTTTAAAGCTATTAGCAACCTCAACTCATGATACCTACAACGATATGTCTTTCACTTTATCACTCCATCGCTCTTATTAAATCCCAACCGCACGGCATAGTTCACGCCCTCGCTCCACTGTCATCGGGATTCCCGAGAGAAACAAGTTTTATTACGAATGCCCAAGGCTCCACCGAATCTCAGGCCGACAGAGATTCACGATGTCGTTTTTGGGGTCGCGGCTTCTTCCAACCTATGGCAGAAGAGGAAATAGTATATCAAGATTGCTACAAGCCGAAGCAAATGCGCGGTGTCGTTTGGCTTAACATTCACGGTGGCTGGAGACCTCCGTTCGAAGATCCAAACGGTCAAGATGGAGAAGAAAGGGCCAAAAACAACATACTAAAAACTTGCGATGATCCAACAGTATATAGAGACAGATCGGAGCAAGAAAGCCCAAACTATTTTAGGCTCTTTTATGGCAATTCGAGTATTTTCTGGAGAAACGACCACCGGATTTGGACTCAGGGGACCGAAACAAATCATTCTGTAAATTTGATAACGAACGGACACTGTCGGTGGCGAAGATCGACCGATGAAGATCACCGGCAACTTTTGGCCAACTGTGTAAAGAAAGAAAAAATGGCCAATTTACTTTCTGAGAAACACGCGCAAATGAATGGAATTGCCACAATTTTAGTCTTTTAGTGTTTTATTGATTTTTTTGGGTAAATTCCTTCATAGCCCTTCAAATATTGTGGTTAAATTCTTCTTTTGGCCTCCCTATCTTTTAAGCACCACGCAATATAGTCTATTTCTTTGTAATTTAATTTTTATTTTTAACTCTTATTATTGTTAATCTAACCCCTAATTTATTTTCATTTATGATTTGATTTAATATTTTTATTTAATTATTATTCTATTTTCACTAACATTTTTTGTCTTTTCGTAGATTCCTTCTTCTTTTTTATTTCGTTTATTTTAGTTTTTAATTTATTATTTATTTTATTTATTTTATCCATTTATTGTAATTCTAAAATTATTTTTGGTTTTACCTTGCAGGTTATAATTTATTGTATTTTGCTTCATTGTCTTATTATATGTATTTATTATATTAGATCTTTGATTTATATTTCATTTATTAACGTCCCTTTTGTTCGTGTGCTTTTTAGATTCATTTTGTATCAAATTTTTTATTTTGGTTTATTTGTATTTATTTAATTTTTAGTTTTCCTCAAATTAAAGCACCGGTCTTTATTTTATTTTATTTTATTATTTAGTTTCATCTTGACTATAATTCGCTTATTCTTTATAATTTATTACACTTTCAATTTTTTTTAAATTTATTTAGAGTTTAATTTAATTATTTTCTTTTGTTTTATTTCAGGTTCCCTTAATCAAGACTACACTTTTAATTTCTAATTTTGTATTTTCTATTTATTTTATTATTTTTTTCTTTTCATTCTCAACTATAATTTTATTTTTTTAGGGGATCCAATTAAATTTCAAACGATTATCAAAGGTAAATAATTCTTATTGTATTTAAATTATTATTTACACTTCTAGTTTTCACGATTAAGGCAATTGAGAAATTAAAATGGTACCGAAAGGGTAGTTTAAGGGTGCTAATCCTTCATTGACTGTAGCCGACTCCCGAGCCCAGCATATTTCTGGTAAAATGCAGATCAGGTAAGATGGCGTCCGATCAATCCAAATATTTTTTTAAATGATCGGTGGTGACTATAACATTTTTATTTAAGTCGAAGCCCAATTCGAGGCGCACCTGAAAGACGGTTGCGGCACTCATGACAAAAAGAAGGATTATATTCGAATAATTTCAGCTTTGTCAACTCACAAGGTTTTAAGCCAAGGTGGTAAAGCATTTTTGGCATATGTTTCAAACTCTAATCTACCAACCCCGAATTTAGAAAATTTGCAAACTGTGAAGGATTTTCAGGACGCAATCCTTGAAGAATTGCCCGGATTACCTCTCGATCGTGAGGTTAAACTTAGGATTGAAGTTCACCCGGGGACCTCGCCAATATCCATATCTCTATATCGGATGGCTCCAACTGAACTTCGAGAATTGAAAATCTAGCTTCACGAACTTCTAGATCAAGGTTCATTCATCCCAATGAATTACCTTGGGGAGCTCATGTGTTATTTTTAATAAGAAATATGGTTCACTAAGATTATACATTGACTATCAAAAACTAAATAAGGTGACGATTAATAAAATGTTCACTTATGAGGATAAATGATCTTTTTGATCAACTTAAGGATGCACGAGTATTTTCAAAGATTTATTTGAGATCAAGTTATTACCGGATAAAGTAAAGGAGGCAGGCATTCCTAAGACTGTATTTTGAACCAGGTATGGACATTATGAGTTTTTGGTGATGCCTTTCGCACTAACAAATGCTCATACAAATTTGGATTTAATAATAGTATTTTTTAAACCTCATGGATCAGTTGTGTTAGTATTTATAGATAATATCTTGGTATTCTAAATTAGAGGAATATCATGACAAACATCTCTGAATTATACTCCATACCCTTTAGGAAAAGAAACTTTATGCAAAGTTTAGTAAATGTGAGTTTTGGCTACCGAATGTGAACTTTTCAGGACATGTGGTTTCCACAAAAGGTATATAAGTTGATCATCATAAAATTAAATCCATAGTAGAGTGGAAACTTCCTAAGAACATACTAAATTGAAGTTTTCTGTGATTAGCAAGTGTTATCGCCGTTTGTTAAAGGATTCTCCATGATTGCTACCCCGATGACACGACTACTTCAAAAGGGATTACCATTCAAGTGGGGAGAGGAGAAAAA